>NC_142938.1:3240194-3241953 GCF_046866305.1 Octopus bimaculoides | reverse complement strand
GATAGATAGATAGATAGATAGATAGATAGATAGATAGATAGACATACGTATATACACACACATACATATATCTAACCTTACTGTGGGAAAAACGTATCTTTCAAAGACGCACCACAGATTTAGATTCGGTGGGAATATGTGATGTTGATGCCCTTTCCATATATAAGCCATCTGAAACATCACTGAACAGCAGATAAACATTGAACGTACAATATACACATATAGACACACACATGCAAACATACCCCTTTAACCCCGCAAATTGACATGCTGTGCACATGTACCCGTATACCCCAGATACTCTGCCATACTCGGAGACAGAGACGACATTTATATTCTTTGTGTGTGGTAATGTTAGAATATTGGTTTTGCTCTGCTTTCGTTACAGTCTTTCTGCTTTTATTTTGTCATCCTCTCTTTTTTCTTTTTTCTTTTTGTGAAGTGCGTTTCGTTCGGAATATATTAATATGCGTGTATATACAACTGTGCTTGTTAGTATGTGTGCTTTCCAGTGTACTTGTGTGTGTGTATGTTAGTTTATATATATATATATATATATATATATATATACATACACGCACACCCACACACCCTACACACAGCACATATCTGTATATATATATATTCTTTTATTTGTTTCAATCACTTAGCTGCGGCCATGCTGGAGCACTACCTTTAGTCGAACAAATCGACCCGAGGACTTAGTCTTTGTAAGTTTAGTACATATCCTATCGGTCTCTTTTGCCGAACCGCTAAGGTACGTGGACGTAAGCACACCAACATCGGTTATCAAGCGATGGTGCGGGGACAGAAACACAAATACACACACACACATATACGACGGGCTTCTTTCAGTCTTCGTCTACCAAATCTACTCACAAGGCTTTGGTCAGCCCGAGGCTATAGTAGAAGACACTTGCTCAAGGTGCCATGCAATGGGACTGAACCCAGAAGCATGTGGTTGGTAAGCAAGCTACTTACCATACAGCTACGCTTGCGCCTATATATATATATATATATATATATATATATATATATATATATATATTAATACTCTACTCGTTGTTCTCTCAGTTATATACACCACTCAACCTACTAGAAATAACAACCAAATCCCACCCCACGGCAGTGGTTCTTAAACAGCGTGCCACACTGCATGTGCGTGCCTCGAGAGATATCAGGGTGTGCAGCGGAATATTTTAAAATATAATGATGAACGTCTTGAAAAAGCTTGTTTTCTCATAATTTTGTTATAAACAAATATGAAAAGCAATAACTCTCTTTTTTCTTTTCTTTTTCCAAAATACTTTTATCGCTAAAACGTGTTTTTTAAACATTTTCCACGCGAAGTACATCAGAAATTTTGTTTGATCTACCGTGTCATGAAATCAAATAATAATAATAATAATGATAATAATAATGATTCAGGCAAATACATAACAAAGACACCAGGACGTACAAATATATATAACATACAGAAAATTGCACTACTGGGCACTGCACACATCCTACGCAAAACACTTTCAATACAGTAACCATAAGAGCACCACAGCAAACCACAGCACATACCCAAGGCACACAGGGCTGCGCTCGGTAGTGAAGTGAAAGCACGTTATAAAAATAAAACTACTAAACCATAATAATAATAATAATAATAACAATTCTTTCTACTACAGGCACAAGGCCTGGATTTTGTGGGGAGGGGAATAGTCGATCGAATTGACCCCAATGATTAGCTGGTGCTTAATTTATCGACCCC
>NC_142938.1:3215194-3227694 GCF_046866305.1 Octopus bimaculoides | reverse complement strand
TGGAGGAAGCAGGTTAAGGAGGGGATCGACACTTTTGAGAGAGCACGTATCCAGCATGAAGAACTTAAGCGAGCTGCACGAAAGCGCACGGCTCGTATAGTGAATGGGGAAACCTTGGTCTGCAATATTTGCAGTCGTGTATGCTGGTCAAGAGCAGGGCTCATTAGCTACCAACGGAGCTGCAAATGCGAAATATAAGTTAGTCCTAGAGCGCACAATGTTCCTGAAGGTCAGCAACGGTCTTCCTCGGTCACGAGTGGACGACCATCATCATGTATGGGAGTATGCATGCGTGCGTATAAATGTACAGTCAGATTGACCGAAGTACTTATTTTTTTAAGTGTATCGATCTCTTTTGCTATGAGTCCTAAAACTCGAAACTGTAATATCAAAAACGTATGCAAGCGAATGACCAATAGCCTTGTATGACAACGTTTCGAATACATCAAAGAGTTCTAAATTGTCAACATGCTTATTCAACGATTCTTGTAATTTATACTGTCTATTGAGAAAGAATTGTTTCATTTTATTACTTTGATTTCTTGAAAATCGGTAAAACATGAAACTAATAGTCGCCAGCAATGTAATATCATATATGTGTGTGTGTGAGAAAGAGAGAGAGAGAGAGAGAGAGGGGTGGAGAAAGAGTGTGCGTGCGCGCGCATATATATATATATATATATATATATATAGTAAATCACCAAAACAGAACGACAAACACAAAAAAAAACAACAAAATAAAAGGACACAGATCGTGTCGTATAGCCAGCTGGAGTCGATGTTTCCTGGGGCTAAATTGCAGTAACATTCATCATGTTATGTTGGAAAAATCTTTACTCCAAGACAACTTTGTCCAAAGATATTCATTCTGAAAAACTGTTAAATAATTCAGCTGCTCCGATTTCACTAAATCCTAAAATTCCGAAAAAAAAAGACCCCACTTCACTTTGAGATAAGAGAATATGCGTCATCGGTGGATCGATTACTATCAATGTATCGTTTTTGCGATTTTGTTTTGTTGTTGATGATGTTGTTGTTAAGGTAAATGTGCGGTCAGGGCATTCGGCTCACAATCGTAGGGTCATGGGTTCGATTCCCGACATCGCTTTGTGTTCTTGAGCAAAGACACTTTGTTTCCCGTTGCTCCAGTCCACTCAGCTGGGGAAGAAAAAACGGACTTGTGAATCAACAGACTGTCACATTCTGTGTCACGCTAAATCTCTCTGAGGACTACGTTGAGAGTACTTTTGCCCGTGGAGTACTCAGCCACTTGCACGTTAATTTCACGAGCAGGGTGTTCCGTTGATCGGATCAACTGGAACCCTAGTCGTCGTAACCGGTGGAGTACCAGTATGTTGATCCCCAATCCAGAGCTTTCCTGAAAGTCATTCCAACCGTGAACACTCCGTTTATGTTTATTAAAAGACATGCTACACACTGATTCATCTAATACGGGTGTTTTCCTTCTTTGTGATGGTAGTGTATGAATGATTTCAGAATGACTTGGCTGCTATTTCTTACCGGCCAAACGACCGCGTCAGTGACTCTCTTGTTGGATCAACCTGTACATATGTTCGTTAAGGAGGATGAGGAGGCGGCGGCGGTGGCGGCGGCGGCGGCGGCGGAGGAGGAGGAGGAGGAGGAGGAGGAGGAGGAGGAGGAGATATTTGCAACTGTTTGGGCAATGTGAAGTGGAGTAATCTTTCACAATTGTCAGCTTCACCTTCGAGATGCTGAAGGTGAAAGTGATAACTAAGAATTTAGCAAGGTTGCAGCAACATAATGAAACTGTTGTTTATTTTCTCTCAAAGACTGAAAGAACAAAATTGGCCGAATTGAATTTTGGCAAATTGAATCCATTAGTGACACAATTAACCCAAGTAAAACTGTTCAGGAAATCAGCATTTTACTGACAGGTTTATATATGTGTCAGACCGCTTCTGCCGAAGAGGTCAAACGTTTGCTACCTCGCATTCGCAAAAGTCATCTTCGTATAGAAGCATGAAAAACAGAAGGATTTTCTCTGTATTCTTTTTACCATATTTGGTCTAATTGCAGTGACACGAAGGTCAAGGAAGAGGAGGAATAGATGATATTTCCTGGAATGAAGCTCAATCCAATTCAAATAGTTAACACCCAATATTAAACGATGCGACGATTCTATACATGGATAATGTGCGTTCTCATGTATATGTGTGCATGTATGTATGTATATATGTATGTAGGTATGTTTGTATGTATGTATGTATGTATGTATGTATGTATGTATGTATGTCATTGTTCAGTCTTATTTCAAGATTTCCTGGCAATAGGGAAAGAACCGGTTTCTAACCTAGATCCAAGTCTCCTTCACTGGAAATGGCAATTACGACGACGGTCATTTTATCAGAGGGAAAAATCTTATTTTGTATGATGTATAATATTATTGCCATGACCATTTACATATATTCTTCAGTCTCGTAAAACAAATCATTTGTGTTTTGGTGACAGTAAAAGCATCCGGTCGTAGAAAATCTGCCTTGGTAAACTCCCTACGATCCATGGAGGAAATATGCGTATGTATGAGTGAGAGTGTGAGTGACTCTTCGGTGTAAATCAGCGCGTCATGCTGCGACCCTTTACGCAGAAATATGGAATATTGTCACAGATAATCGATAACTAGTGATTAATGAAATGAATACCAGACTGGAATAAGTGATGGGGTTGTTCTTACGAAGCAGCAGTAGAACACAGTCCTTCGTATTGCTGGGCAGTGGGACCAAATCCGAAGCTGGGTTGGTGTCAAACGATCTTTGTAACCAATGTCTTTCTCCGTAAATCTGTTATCTTTTTACTTGCTTCTGTTTTTCATTGCGGCCATGCTGGTGCACCACCTTGAAGAATCGATCCCAGTACATACTATATTAAACTTTGGTACTTATTTTATCGGTCTCTTTTGTAGAAGCACTAAGTTACGGGGACATAAGCACACCAAATCCATTTGTCAACCGGTAGTGAGGGACAAACATGCACACACAACATATAAACACACACATACATACATACATGCATACATATATACATACATACATGCAAGCAGACATACATACTTACATATACATACACACACACAGATACTACGGGCTTCTTTTAAATTCCGCTTACGAAATCCACTGACCAGGCTTTGGCCTGCCCGAGTCCTTGGTTTGCCCAAAGCGTCACGCCGTGGGACTGAACCTGGACCTATGAATTGAGAAGCAAGCTTCTTACCACACAGCCACGCTTGCGCCCATAAGTATGAAAACTTAAAAGAAAAATGATCGCTCAACACGTGAAACTTCAAACTCATTATTAACAGGTTGGTCACATTATCTGAAGGTTCGTAGGTGTAGGGTATGAGACGTTTAGGCAAGGCTTTTTTGCCGCCGCTTATTTGGGGTCTTTGATTCGACGCTGACTTATATGACATCAGACAGTTGAATATTTCTCTCCATTTCTACCGTTACATTCTGAGTTCTAACTCCGTTGAGGGCGACTTTGCCTTTCATCTTTTTGAGGTCGATTAAATAAGTACCGGTTACGCACTGGAGTCGACGTAATCGATTTAATCCCTTTGTCTGTCCTTGTTTATCCCTTCTATGTTTAGACCCTTGTGAGAAATAAAGAAATTAAAGCATAGAATATATAATTTCTCTGCCAAACAACTACTATAACAAGCATTTTAAGACACTTTGCTATGTTCAATGTTTGATCATCAAAGAACAAATAAGGCGATGTACTTCAAATATTCTCACTGCGTGGAGTTTGATATCGTTGAATTCACTTTGACAATAAATACTGATATTTATATTTCGCTCTTATTGTTGATAATAACGATGCTGTGTTGCTGTTTTATATCTTTCTCTCCTGATAATAATAACATTTTGATCACACCCTTGATGTAAATCATTCTATCCAGCTTCCACTAATATTTCTATTTCTTACTCTCTCTTCATGTATGTGTGTGTGTGTGTGTGTGTGTGTGTGTGTGTGTGTGTGTGTGTGTGTGTGTGTGTGTGTGTGTGTGTGTGTGTGTGTGTGTGTGTGTGGTGGATTTGAAAAATATAAAGTATAAAGATGGTACATGTTCTCTCTACTTGTCCCATAATAATATGTTATTAGCGGCCCTTGCTGATGAATGAACACAGATAAACAGATTATTTTATTTGTTCGGTAATGTCCGAAACCTAGGTACGGGGTTAACTATTGAAAATATTTTTATTTTCATCCCCTTCGAAATTGCTCTTAAACGTGGTTTGGATTTTGACTGTTCCTTCTAGCATGTAAGGTGTCCTGTTAGGGGTCACCTCTTTTGTGTATAAATGTACAGTAATTTTGTTTCAGATATATATATATATATATATATATATATATATATATATATATATATATATACACACATACATGCATACATACATATATAATATAGACATACATACATACATACATATATATATATATATATATATATATATATATATATATATATATATATATATATATATATATATATATATATACATATATATATATAGATATATATATATATATATATATATATATATATATATATATATATATATATATATATATATATATATATATATACACGCACACATATACACACACACACATATGTATATATGTTATATGTCTCTCATAACAATGATAATGATGTTATATTTTCGTGATTTTCACCGATTTCTTTTTCTCATTCTTACCAATATTCCATGCAATATGTCATTCCCGACAATTTTTTTGCTATTCTTTACAGTTCCATTCCTGGCAGTTATTACATTCCGTTGAAATACTCGATATTTCACTCCTGAAAATGTTGATATTCTATTGAAATTCTTTCATATACCTTTCCTGATAACAACAAAACCAACAACGACAACAACAACAGCAATAATAATAATAATAGTAATAGTAATAATAATAATAATAATAATATTAATAATAACAATAATAATAATAATAATAATAATAATAATAATAATAATAATAATAATAATAATAATAATAATTGCAATAGTAATGATAAATGATAACATTGTGTTTATGTAACTTTTTGATGGTCTTTTTGTTTGAAAACGAATGAAAACATATCTATATATACTTACATACGCACACACACACACACACTCATATATATATATATATATATATATTTATATATATATATATATATTACTAGTAACAAGGATATGATGTTTATCGATTTTGTTGATTTTGTATATATATACCGCCTCCTGTTGCGTATTTTTCTATTCACCCATTTCTTATAAATCCCGAGTAACAATAGGAATATTTTTGATAATTTTAAAATTCTATTCTGAAAATCCTGGTATTCTGATAATATCTTCATAATTCACACTTAGCAATGTCCATATTTAATTCAAACGTAACATATTTCAATCTGACGATAAAAATAATAATAATAATGATAATAATAATAATAATAATAATACAGACAAATACATAACAAAAACACCAGGACTTACAAATATATATAACATACAGAAAATTGCACTACTGGGTACTGCACACATTCTACGCAAAACACTTTCAATACAGTAAACATAAGAGCACCACAGCAAACCACAGCACATACCCAAGGCGCACAGAGCTGCGCTCGGTAGTGAAGTGAAAGCACGTTATAAAAATAAAACTACTGAATAATAATAATAATAATAATAATAATAATAATAATAATTGTTATATTCTTATCGATACTAAGAACGCGATATTTTGTTATACTTGTATATCGCTATTTAATTGATAATGAAAACCGTAAATTCTCGAGTATAGTCCGCCCTTGAGTATAATACGCAGGGGATTTTTAGGGGGCTGTACCTCTGAAAAACCTAAACCTTGTGTATAATACGCACTCATCTTCTAACTTGAGTCAAGGAGGTCTATATAACATCCTTGGTTTATAAACGTATATACGGTAACGTCCTTTATTATTATTGTATATATAACATAATGCAAACGTGTAACTTTTTTTGTGCACTTTGCAGAAACTAAAGAAATAGCAGTAATGACGTCAGTGATAAATAAATATAGCTTAACGTATTAGCTTAAGGTATTTTCGTGCTCGACATCACAAAATACGTTTGAATAAACATTGCCGGACAGCAAATAGAGACTCAGAGATTGTTTAGAAAATATTCTTCATTTTTAACCTCGTATATAGTACGCACTAGGGATTTTGACCTTTAAATTTTGGGGAAAAAATGCGGATTATACTCGAGGATTTACGGTATATGTCACTAACGACTAATGTGGTATCTACTTAATTTTCTATATATTCCAATACTGGTTCTATTATATATATTCTTTTATTCTTTTATTCTTTCACTTGTTTTAGTCTTTTACTTGTTTCAGTCATTTCACTGCGGCCATACTGGAGCACCGCCTTAAAGGGTTTTGTAGTCGAACAAATCGACCCGAGGACTTATTCTTTGTAAGCCTAGTACTATTTCGATCGGTGTCTTTGGCCGAACCGCTAAGTTACGGGGACGCAAACACACCAACGGGCTTCTTTCAGTTTCCGTCTACCAAATCCAGTCACAAGGCTTTGGTTGGCTCGAGGCTATAGTAAAAGACACTTGCCCAAGGTGCCATGCAGTGGGAAAGGAACCCAGGACCATGTGGTTGAGAGGCAAGCTTCTTACCATACAGCCACGCCTGCGCCTGAATATATATAAATATATATATGTGTGTGTGTGCATGTGTTTGTGATTATGTATATATATATATATATATATATATATATATATATATATATATATATATATATATAATAATATTAGGGACAAAATCCAAAATTACAGGTAAAAAACTCAATTAAAATCAATTTATAAAAAATTAATATTAAATTGAGCCTTATAGATAAAGTATATATAAATATATAGTGGATTTTCATCGATGAGTTCTTGAAAATTGGTTATTTTCCCTAAAACTATATATATATATATATATATATATATATATATATATATATATATATATATATATATATATATATTTGTATGTATATAACATAAAACATCTTAGGTTAAGTAATGAGTGCCACTACTTCTATTACATCGTGATGGTTATGCTGGTGTTGTTATCAATTTTGGTATCCGATGACTATGATGATGATGACGATGATGATGATGCTGATGATGATGATGTTGGTGATGGCATTGATGTGACAATGATAGCTATGATTTTTTGGTTTTGGTGATGATGGTGATTGCCTGGATTGACATGTGTGACGAAAAACCGCTGATTTGGTGAGTTGGCAACAACGACGACGGTGCCGATCATCGTCATCATCATCATCATCAACACCACCACGATAACAACGGTGATGACGATGATGATGATAATGATGATTATGATCATCATAATAGTGGAGGTGATAGTGTCGATGGTGATGATGGTGATGACGATGATGATGATGATGACGATGATGCGGTCGGTGCTGATGAGCAGTTGATTGCTACGAGTGAGTTTCGAGCTAATTTACACAGACCGTGGCGTTCGGTTGTGATGAGGTGCGGGAGGTGTGGGGTGACGGCGGGAGGCAGCAACAACATCAACAACAACAACAATAAAAAAATAAATGAATGAATGAATAAATAAAAGTGATGGATGAGGTGGAGAAAGAAGTGGAGGGGTAGTAGGAGGAGGCGATAAAATATGTCGTGGAAGCGGCGTCGAGTCTCTGGCAATGACGAAAATAAAGACGAGGAAAAGGAGGCGGAGGCGGCAGAGGGGGAGGAGAGAAGTGGTGGTGGAGGAGTTGGAAAGGGTGGGAGGGGGAGGAGATGATTCCACAGAGAAGGAAAAGCCGAGCTGATGAGGTTCCGTAATTGCTGTACAAGAAAGAAGACAGAGGTGATAAGTCGAAGATCGTTTAAAATAAAGAGAGAAGAAAAAGAAGTCGGAAACGCCGTGCGACGGCACCACCACCCCTGCTCCCACCCATCGACCCCCAACCCCCAACCCCCAGCCCACCTTTGAACACCACACACACACACACGCACGCACCCTTACCGCCACCCAATCTATTCCAATACCTTTACACCATCACCGCGGCCGCCATCGATCGCAACGCCACCACGTTCTTTTTCTCTCATGCTCCATCCGCCATTGCATTCGCAACATCACCACCGCCACCACCGCCACCACCGTCACCAAAACCACCACCGCCACCACCGCCATCGCCATCAACCCACTTCGCCGCTCTACTCGTTTCCACTCTACTCCATCTATATTATGGCGTTCCGTGGGACGGACGGTTTGGCTAAATTGATAAAAATACTGGCAACTGATGAAACTTCCCAGTTCTAATTACGAACGCCACACAAAATGGCGGAAATCGAACTTGTTGGAGTGGCGAGGTGAGAGCTGATGGGAGAAAGGTGAGGCGAGAGGTGGGCAGTGCTGGCGATATCTGTACTGAACGGGTGACGGATGAGTGAGGGTGTGGTTGCGAGTGTGGACGAAAGGAAGAGGGAGAGGGGGGAGGAGGGGACTGACGAGAAAGAGTGACACGGGAGACGTAAGCAGACTGTCAGATAGATAGATAGATAGATAGATAGATAGATAGATAGATAGATAGATAGATAGATAGATAAAGAAACAGACAGACAGACAGACAGACAGACAGACAGACAGACAGACAGACGGATGGATGGATGGATAGATAGATAGATAGATAGATAGACAGATAGATAGACAGACAGATAGATAGACAGACAGACAGATACATAGATAGTGAGACAGCGGAGTGGGGTGGGAGGAGAATGATTTCAAGATAAAGCTATTCGAAGCTGCTGTAAGAAACGTGTGTGTGTGTGTGTGTGTGTGTGTGTGTGTGTGTATGTGCGTGTGTGTGTGTACGAAGATATCGCATCAGTATACGTGATTATATGTGTATGCGTATGTGTGTCTTGCATATGTCTGTGTGTGTATGCGTGTGGGTGGTTAAATGGTAAGTGGCTGGTGAGGCCTAGGTGGGGGTGAAGGTAATGAATAATCTGCATTTGTGTATTTGTGTGTATATATGTGAGTATGTGTGTGTATGTGAGTATACATATGTGTGTGTATGTGTGTGTGTGTGCGAAAGAGAGACATCTGTGAGTCTCACTAGAAAATTGATGAAGCATCCGTACGTATGTACGTAGTATGTGTGTGTGTGTGTGTGTACGTATGTATGTATGGACATATGTATACATGTGCATATACATACATATATACGTCCAAATATGTATGTACGTATGTATGCATGTATGTATTAATGTATGTATGACTGTATGTATTTATGTATGTATGTATGTGTATATGTATGTATGCATGTATGCATGCATGTATGTGCGTATGTATGTATGTATGTGTGTATGTATGTATGCATGTATGTATACATGTATGTGTGTATGTATGTATGTGTATATGTATGTATGCATGTGTGCATTTATGTATGTATGTGTATGTATGTGTATATGTATGTATGCATGTATGTATTGTTTGCATGAATGTATGCATGCATGCATGTATGTATGTATGTATGTATGTATGTGTGTATGTATGTGTGAACGTATGTATGTACGAATGCATGTATCTACGTCTAAATGTGTATATGAACGTATGTACGAATTTAAATATGTATGTTTATATGTATGTATGAATGTATGCATGCGTAACTGAAGATGCGTCTGTACGTACCTACGCCTGTACGCACGCATGTGTGTGTGTATGTTTGTAAGTTTGTATGTGTGAGGGAAGATGATGTTTGTGTGAGAGCGTGTGAAACAGCATAGACAAGCATTTTTCGCATGTATGCGCATATCTGTTAATATATGTACGTAATACGTGTGCAGGTCTCACACAAAAAACGTTACATTAACGCACAACTTTATCGCGAGGTTGTAAGTTCGAATCCCTGACCGGGCTGCGTGTTGTGTTCTTGAGCAAAACACTTTATTTCACATTGCTCCAGTTCTCTCATCGGTAGAAATGAGTTTCGACGTCACTGGTGCCAAGTTGTATCGGCCCCTTTGCCTTTCCCTTGGATAACATCAGTGGTGTGGAGAGAGGTATGCATGGCAACTGCTGGTCTTCCATAAACAAACTTACCCGGACTTGTGCCTGGGAGGGTAACTATCTAGGTGCAATCCCATGGTCAACATACACAATATATATATATATATATATATATATATATATATATAGTTTGTGTATGTTGATTTGTATATATATATATATATATATATATATATATATATATATATATGTGTGCGAAGGGGTGGCTGTGGGGTAAGAATCTTGCTTCCCAACGACATGTCTTCCACTATAGCCTCGGGCCGACGAAAGCCTTATGAGTGGATTTGGCAGGCGGAAACTGAAAGAAGCCCATCATATATACGTGTGTGTGTGTGTGCGTGTGTCTTTGTGTCTGTGTTTATCTCCCACCACAGTTTGACAACCACTATTGGTGCATTCGCATTCCTGTAACTTAGCGGTTCGGCAAAGGAGACCGATATCATAGATCTTAGACTTTAAATAGAAAATAAGTAATGATGTCGATTCTTTCAACTAAAAATTCTTCAACGCTTTTGCCCCAGCATGGCCGCAATCTAATGTCTGCAACAAGTAAACGCTAATTCTCCAGTGAAATAATGTCCCTTAGCAAATGTTTCTTTAATGGGTGCCGGGTTAATCTGGTTTCTCTTAATTTTGTGTTCATATGTTTTTGGTGTTTGGTTTTTTTTTTTTTGTTTGTTTACTCTTTATTTCTCTACTGGAGTTAGAGTGATTATGAATTAACTGTA
The DNA here is from genome assembly GCF_046866305.1 of Octopus bimaculoides. NCBI lineage: Eukaryota > Metazoa > Mollusca > Cephalopoda > Octopoda > Octopodidae > Octopus > Octopus bimaculoides. Next base: position 3,216,847 of record NC_142938.1, on the reverse strand, counting down.
TAATTAAAAAAAATATATAAATAAATAAATGAATAAATAAAGAAATGAAACGAGCTGAGGGGTATAGGCTAGTCGCATGAATTTCGATAAATATGTTACGAGGTAATTAGGGAAGGCAGAACGACAAACAAAACAGAATTATTTGTTAATTGAAGTTTCATTCTTAGTTGAAAATGGAAAGTAATAAAAAAAAAAAAAAGAAAAGACCTGCAGGCCTTTGTTAGCGACTCTCAAAGACAGGGACAGATACTTTCAAGAAATGAAGAATTAATATCAAAACTATTGAAAAGGTTGCAAGACGCAATGAAAATTTTAGAAAAATGAAAAAGAAATAAGTGGAAATTGTACCGGTGAGTGTGTCAAATTATAAGGCACTAAAAGAGAATGAATCTCCCCAGACACAACAGAATATGCTTCAACACACTAACTCACATAAAGAATCTTGCAAACCAAATCCAAAAACGAAATGGTATTTTACTGTTATTTTTGAAAAAGTCTAGAAATCTAGAGCTTGCTTGCTGGAAAAGAGAAACAACTATTGGCTTGTTTCGGTTTATTAATCCTCGTCAGCATTGTATACTGTTACTCCGTCTGTTACAACGAGGTTTCTAGTCGATCCAATCAACGGAACAGCTTGCTGGCGAAATTAAAGGGCAAGTGGCTGAGTACTCCACGGACATGCGTACCCTTAACGTAGTCCTCAGGGAGATTCGGCATGACACAGAACATGACAAAATTCTCCCCTTTGAAATACAAGTCCGACTCATTTTTTGTCAGCTGAATGGACTGGAGCAAAATGAATTAAAGGGCCTTGCTTAAGGGCACAACGCGTCACCTATCTATCTACCAGTTTATCTGTCGGTCAATCTATTCATATATCTGCCGGTCAATCTATCTCTCTATCTATCTATCTCTCTATCTATCTATCTCTCTATCTATCTATCTCTCTATCTATCTATCTCTCTATCTCTCTATCTCTCTATCTCTCTATCTCTCTCTCTCTCTATCTATCTATCTATCTATCTATCCATCTTTATACTTTCTATCTATTTCCTTTTCTCTATGTTTCTACTTAGTATTTTACTCTTCTAATTCTTCTTCTTCTTACTGCTGTCATTTTTGTTGTTGTTATTACTGTTGCCTTTCTTGTTGTTCTTCTTCTTGCTGCTATTGCTGTGGTTGTTGATTTCCGTGTGTCGCTGTAGGATGATGGCGTTATTTTTGCCGTTGTTGTGACAGTTGGTGTCTTCAGCCATTGAACATTTGAGACCCCGACTCTATCTTCCTCAACTAATAAAGCTATAATCACTTTCATATTACCACAGCTTACAGCAGCAGCAGTGGTTGTGGTGGTGATGATGATGGTTAACTTTTCCCTCAGATTCCAGACAACAGTGAAGAGAGATGTTGAAAATTTAGACAATGATCAGCCTAGTGGACTGTGTTCTCGGCGGAACCAAAATACTAAAAACATAACGAGAAAGAAACGATAGGAGCTGGGTTCGAAGGAAGGATCCGGGAGAGAGATGACTTGAGAGAATATAAACAGGGAGAGAGAGAAAGACTAGAGGGAAGGAGTATTGTTTATGGGAGATCAGAGAGACAGAGTAGGAGTGAGAGAATTGGAAGGACTGGAATAAGAAAAAAAAGAGG
>NC_142938.1:3205194-3210194 GCF_046866305.1 Octopus bimaculoides | reverse complement strand
AACGGCACCAGATCCTAAAAAAGAACGACTCGGACAGAATGACATATGCATGTGTATGTGGTGTGTGTGTGTATATATATGCACATACACACACACACACACACAACGCACACGCACACACACACACACACAACGCACACACACACACACACACACATATATATATATATATATGTGTCTGCGTAAATTAGAGCGAAACTCACTCGTAGCAGTCAACTGCTCATCAGCACCGACCGCATCATCATCATCATCGTCATCATCATCGTCATCATCGTCATCATCGTCATCATCATTATCATCGTGTTCGTCTTCATCATCATCATCATCATCGTCATCGTCATCGTCATCATCGTCGTCGTCATCGTCGTCATCATTATCGGGTTCAGCTCCCGGTCCGTCTCCAGTACCACCACCACCACACCACCTAGTACCACAGCCGCCACCCCTGCAACAGACTGTTAATACTATCATCCAGACCGCCTTCATCCACCGACCACCCACTCGCGACCACCTCTCCTACCCCCTGACCGACCAAATACCCCTCCCTTTTTCACTTCATCACCTACCCTCCAGCCGTTACTCTCACTCACCACTCACACCTCCTCCGCCTCCACCCCTTACCTCTCCCCCCTACATACCCCACCCCCACCTGTCTATCTATCAATCTATCTATCACCCTCATCATTATCTCCGCCATTATCAAATATGATCATTATTATTCGCCAGATGCAATCGCCATCTTTAAAGACGTCGTCATTCAAATTGAAGAGCCACACTTTGCCTTTGTTTGTTGTTTGTAGCAACGTTTCGAACAGTTTTGTTGTTGTTGTTGTTGTCGTTGTTTTTACTATTATTATTATTGTTGTTTAATATTATTATTGCTGCCATCCTCATCATCGTCATCATCATCATCATCATCATCATCCTCATCATCATCATCATCATCCTCATCATCATAATCATCATCATCACCATCATCATCATCATCATCATCATCATCATCATCATCATCATCATCATCATCATCATCATCACCACCATCATCATCATCATTACTATTATCATTACCATTATACAAGTATTATTGTTATTAATACGATTATGCTTGATAAGGCGGGGAGCTGGCAGAATCTTTAGCACGCCGGTCAAAACGCTTAGCCGCATTTCGTCCGTCTTTACGTTCTGAGTTCAAATTCCACCAAGTTTGACTTTGCCTTTTATCCTTTCAGGGTCAATAAATTAAGAACCAGTGAAACACTGGGGTCGATGTAATCGACTATCCCCCTCACCTCCCCCCAAATTTCAGGCCTTGTGCCTCCAGTAGAAAGGGTTATTATTATGATTGTTGCTGTTGCTGTTGTTGTTCTTCTTCTTAAGGCGGCGAGCTGGCAGAATGGTTGACAAATAATATATATATATATATATATATATATATATATATATATATATATACTTTATTAATAATGCTGCAAAAAACATTACATCACAAAAACTGTTACTCAGAGTTTTACGTTCCCGTTCGCCGGGTGGTTTTTCTCAACCAAAACTCTCCGATGGATTTTAAGAGCGACAGCATAGATGCCACATCGTTAGCTCTATTTGTAGGGTAAGCATAATGTTGTCCGTGGTAGAGAGGGATGCTATTGACTGAGGGGTTGTTACTTATGATGGTTGTGTTGGCGGTGGTGGTGGTGGCGGTGGTGGTGGTCCACATCGTTGTCGTCATTGTGCTAGTGGTTACTGTGGTAGGTGTGTAGGTGGTGGTGACCAAACTGGTTAATGATGTTTTGAAATGATGAGTGCTAATGGTGGCAATGACGGCGGGGACGGCGGGGGCGGCGGGAATGGCGGGGGCGGCTGGAATGGCGGGGGCGGCAACGTTGATGCTGGTGATGGTGGCAAATACTCCAGAAGGGCATATTGTGAAGATGGTGCGGAGTGGGGCGGGGTGGGGTAGGTGTGGTGCTGTAACGGTAGGGGTGGGTGACTGTGGGACGATAGTTATGGAAGTGGTCATGTTAAGGGGTGGGTGACTGTGGGACGATAGTTATGGAAGTGGTCATGTTAAGGGGTGGGTGACTGTGGGACGATAGTTATGGAAGTGGTCATGTTAGTTGAGGTGGAAGTGTTTGTGGTAGTGGTGGAGGCGGCGGCGGCGGCTGTAGTGGTGGATGTAGTGGTGGTGGTGGTGGGAGCCCAACCGATGGATAGATCAGTGTTGATAGAAGTAGGACCTTGTCCGGACAACCAGATGTAGTAGTAGTAGTAGTAGTAGTAGTAGTAGTAGTAGTAGTAGTAGTAGTAGTAGTTGTTGTTGTTGTTCCTTGTTGTCGTCGTCGTCATTTAGCCTTAAGGTCATGAGTTCTAATTGCGAACAGCACCCACTTTATGACCAAACGCCTTCCAACCATGACCGTCATGTTTTTTGTACATCTAGGACTACAGCGTACAATGTATTCTTCCTTCTTCAAAACAGGGTAAGGTATCATATGAGAGAAACTTGGTTGCTCTTTCTTGCAGATCGCGTGACCAGGTTGACGTTGTGTCGTTGATTCGTGACAGATGTAATGGGGGGGGGTGAAGTAGTCCAAGGGGAGGTGGGGTATATGGTGCATGTATAGTAGTAGTAGTAGTAGTAGTGTCGAGAAGAGCAACTGTTAACGACGCTGATAGTGGCGATGGCAGGCGGGTGGTTGTGGTGGTGGTGGTGGTGGTGGTGGTGGTGGTGATGGTATTAGTAGTGGTGGTGGTGATGGCGGTGGACCTGGTAATAATAACGTGAAACAGTTTTAATGATAGTGGTGTTGGCGGAGGCGGCGGCAGTGGTGAGGGTGGGTGGGGGTGGGGTGGAATACCGGTGACAGAAGTGCTGTTGTCGGTGGTAGCAGTGGTGTGTCACGGGAACGGGGCAGGGGGCTGCTGCCACGCCTCTCCAATTAAACGACGGGCGTCAAACCATGACACATTGCGGCGCGAGCGCCCGCCGGCTATTGACGGAACTCCTGCTGTTCCACACACACACACACACACACACACACACACACACACACACACACACACACACAAACTGATAGAATATAATGGAAGGAGAAGGAGACAAGAAGAAGATAAAGATAAAAACTCAAGTAGGTGATGTAGTGCGGGATGAGGGTCATGTTAGTAGCGGAGATGAACACGATATACTGGGTGTATTTCTTAACGGCGAGTGGGGTGAGCCAGTTTAGTATTGTGATGTTGTGTAACTCAATACCGAACGATAAAATCGGGGAAACAAAATAATAATCAACGGAAATTTCAATTGTTTCGGCCATCTTAGTTTTGCTTTATACATCCTTCGGTCGTTGACGTTTTTAAGGGCGTTGAATAAATACTTAATATACATACACACGTACATACGTCTCTCTCTCTCTCTCTCTCTCTCTCTCTCTCTCTCTCTCTCTCTCTCTCTCTCTCTCTCTCTCTCTTTCTCTCTCTCTCTTTATATATATAATTTTTTTCTCCGTGTTTTTCTCCTTGTCTCCGTATTCTTTCTGTTGAAGAGCGTAGCTCGAAACGTCAAAGACTTTCCGTATTCCCGAGCGTCATACTAATACATCCTTTTGTTATTTACACCACCTGTCCTCGTCTGTTGTTGTTTTTTCGTATATTCTCCCATATATATATATATATATATATATATATATATATATATATATATACATACATATATATATGTATTTATTTATTTATTTATTTATGTGTTTCAGCCAAGTGGCTGCGGTCATGCTGGTGCACCACCGTGATTTTCACGTTCCTTGCATGGCTCTTCTCCCCCACCTGACATGGTCCAATCAAGAGTTTTGATGGCACATCTGGTGTATAAGAGAATTTGACACAGCTGCCCTAAACTGCGTCTCATTACGAGCCATTGGTTCGTCTGGTATCTTGGAGAGGAAAGCGTCAAGTTTTGTCTTGAAGACCTCCGCATCTATGTCTTGCATGTCTCTCAAATGTTTTGGCAGGGCATTGAAGAGCTGAGGTCCTCTGAAACCGAGGCTGCTGCAGTATCTCGTTCTTATGTGAGATGCAGTGGACGGTACCTTTGGCACCATGCAGTGGCGACCCGTGCGGGCATTCCTGTAGTACTTGATACCAAAGTTTGGCACCAGTCCTTCCAGTATTTTCCATATGTATATTATTACATATCTCTCCCGCCTGCGCTCCAGGGAGTAGAGACCTAGTGCCTTCAGTCGCTCCCTGTAGTTCATCTGTTGGACTGTGGCGATCTTTTTTGTATAGTGCTGCTGAATTGCCTCGAGTTCTGCTGTCCGCTTAACACTGTGTGGTGACCACAACTGAGAGCAATAGTCTAGGCGGCTCAGAACAAATGTCTTCCATAGAATCAACATGACTTTTTGATCCCTTGTACGGAATGTCCTCAGTATCCACCCTGCCAGTTGTCTGCACTTTGCTGTCAACTTGACAATGTGCATGTGAAATGATGCATCACTACACATGTTGATGCCCAGATCTCTTACTGTTTGTGGTTCTGGGATTGCAGTACCTCCAGGCCCTGTGTATGCCAGTTGGGAGGTGCTTGTGGTCTTGTAGCGCAGTACTTGAAATTTTTTTGCATTGAACTGCATATTATTTTGCTCTGCCCACTCATATATTGCATTTAGGTCATTCTGCAGGCTTACAATATCATCAGGATTCTTTATTGCCTGAGATATCTTTGTGTCATCAGCATAGCTAGTGACAGTGGCTCTCCGAGTGACCGTGGGCATGTCCAGAAGGGCCACTATGAACAGTAGTGGCCCCAGAACAGTTCCTTGTGGAACACCGCTCAATATTTGTGTTTCCCTAGATAGTTCTCCATTGGCTGCAACTGTCTGACTTCTACCATTCAGGAAGTCATGCAGCCACTATGCGTGCATAGATAAATATATACATCTGTATGTATGTATGTATTTATGTATGTATGATATATATAAACACACACACACACATAAATAGCTATA
>NC_142938.1:3190194-3195194 GCF_046866305.1 Octopus bimaculoides | reverse complement strand
TTTCAAAGCCAACAAACACTCAACAGAAATTCTTAATCTCTTCACAATTAATAAATTGTTTTCCCTCAAAATAATGCTGAAAAGATGATAGTCGGAGGGAATAAGGTCACGAAAGTAAAGATGATGAAAGCAAAACTTCCATATTTAGTACCGTAACCTGTCCTGGCTGACTTGGGTATATTAATACCGCCTTGAAATCTCGTCTAAGAGCAACACTTCTTTGACCAATTATTCTCGTTATTTCTTCAAGTTTTTGTGCAATGCTTCCAATTGATGAGGATATTTCTCTGCATTGACTGTTTCGTTTTGGCTTAAGACTTTATGGTAGGCGACACCCTTTATAAGATTCTTCGGGTGCAGTCCTGGTTCGGAGATGGTTTGGCCCTTTTCATTGTCGTTTCCGTTGGATATGATTATTAAAAGCTTCTTTACATCACTTGGGATGATTTTACCCGAGAAATGCTCGGTGGTAAGTCAACACTTCAATGACGAGCAGAATGCAACACCTTGATTAAGATAAGAAGCAACCAATTGATGAGGGACCCACTGACCGAGTTTAGACACATTTTCCACTTCAAAGGCGGCGAGGAGCTGGCAGAGACATTAGCACGCCGGGCGAAATGCTTAGCGGTATTTCGAGGCTATAGTAGAAGACACTTGCCCAAGGTGCTACGCAGTGGGACTGAACCCGGAACCATGTGGCTGATAAGCAAGCTACTTACCACACAGCCACTCCCTGAATTACATATATACGGGGGTACCAAAATCTTTTAAGTGCTCAGGGCCTTTATGGGGCTTAACCACACATTTTATCACAGAGGTGACATTTTTCAAACACACTTTTAAGCTCAGAAGACTCAGCGGAGCACTCTAATATTTCACGAATGTAAAATCAAAAACACATCATATCCCACTTCACCGAAGGGGGCGCTGTGATGTCATTTTGCTAAAATAGAATATAAAGACTCAAAGACAGAGCAATATATAAACACGTCCCTCGGGCTAAAACGATATAAGATATGAGAAACGCGGGATAGGAAAGTATATCAAAAGCTTCAGTCTTTACTGATATTCGTCTTCAACTTTATGAATTAATGACACAGGAATTTGACTAGATACTGTGGTGGCGCTGCATGTCGGTGACTGTGGGCGCATAGATGTGCGTGTTTGTGTATACATACATACATACATATGCATATATATATATATAGAGAGAGAGAGAGATATATATATATATAGATGTGTGTGTGTATAAATATATATATATATATATATATATATATATATATATATATATATATATATAAATATATGATTATATGTATTTATTTTATCCTAATTAATAATAATTCGGATAGAATAAATGGGTTAATAGAAACCAGGGTAGCAAAGATCACAAAATAACTGTGGTGTAATTCCTGTTTGTGAGGCAGAAACTCCTTGATATTTTGGGTATTTATATATATATATATATATATATATATATATATATATATATATATACATATATATATGTGTGTGAGTGTGTGTGTGTGCGCGCGCTCGTGCGGTTATGTGGCTGGAACAAATGTCGTCAACAATATACAATCGAACCGCCATTGGGATAAAGAAGTGACAGATAGATAGATAGATAGATAGATAGATAGATAGATAGATAGATAGATAGATGGATAGATAGATTTCAAACCATGAAATTCGCACACACATATGTGTGTAGTTATGGATTGCGTGTATTGGTGTGCATAAAAAGACATAAACACATATAAAATGCATATATAGTTATACGTATATTTATACACGTTTATATTTGTATATATGTATGCGTATATATATGTGTATACTTGCATATAAGTATGCTTGTATATATATATATATAGATAGATAGATACATACACATACATATTTATATATATATATATATATATATATATATATATATATATATATATATATATATATATATATATATATACATAAATATATACATATATATGTGTGTATGCATATATACGTTTATATATATTTATACACACGCATACATACATGCATACATACATGCATACATAGATACATACATACATACATACATACATACACATACGCACATACAGAGGAAAATAAGTCATTCACATACATATACAATAAAACTTTATCATATAACTTTATTTTTACATTATTGCTATTATTATCATTATTATTATCATTATTATTATTATTATTATTATTATTATTATTATTATTATTATTATTATTATTATCATATCATCATTATTATTATTGTTGTTGTTGTTGTTGTTATTATTATTATTATTATTATTATTATTATTATTATTATTATTATTATTATTATTATTATTATCGTCATATATTTTTTGTCATACGGCAAGAAGTCAACTGAATATGACAGTGCAATAATGTCGACAGTCTATTCTTTGCAATTAAGTCTTCTACAAGAACATCCAGCTATATAAAAGCATTAACGGTGTATGTATATAAGCTTTTAATAATAATGTCTTTTGTGTGTTTTATATTGCTTTTGTGGTTGTTTTTTGTTGTCTTCAATTATTTTAATGATGGAACTGGCGTTTGACACATTTAAAACGGTTACGTTGTTTTCTACTTAATATCAATCTATCGTCTTAGCGAGACAGCTCACCTCTTAACGGAATCTCTCTTTAACCTTTTATTTCATCCGGTTCTTTGTCTATTTTTTTTTTAAAAAAAAGACTATTTTGCAGATGTCGTCTATATACGAATATGTGTGTGTATGCATGTGTGCGTATATATGTGTATGTATATATATATATATATATATATATATATATATATATATATATATATATATATATATATGTAAATATATATATATATATTTATATGTGTGTGTGCATGTATATATATATATATATATATATATATATATATATATATATATATACATATACACACGCGCACACACACGTGTATGTATGTTTATTATGTATATACATACAGGTAGATTGATGAATTGGTAGACAGACAGACAGATAGATAGACAAGCACATATACAAACACTTCTTACTATATTGTCCCATGCAATTTCTCTTTCATATGAATTTTCTAAGTTGTCTCCCTTGCCTCTCACAGGAACTATTATCGCTAACGCTAATAATGTTATTTCTCATTACGTGCTCATCTTTTTTTTATTTGCAAGAAAAAATTATTCATCTCCTACCATTATATATGTTATATTTTACCCAAGCATTCTCGCAGCAAAAATTCTGGTTAATTTTGTCGTTTCATTACTTTTATTTATTTAATCGGTAACTATGCAATGGGTATATTTTCTGGTTAATTTTGTCGTTTCATTACTTTTATTTATTTAATCGGTAACTATGCAATAGGTATATTTTCTCCCAGTCATTGCCTTTACCAACGCACCCAGATTAATTGATAGTAAGCATTATATAGGAATATTAGAGGGCAAGTTCAAAAATAGATGTGCCAGTTTAACTGTTTCCTTCAGATATGTGAATAAGAGAAATAATACAACCTTGTCAAATTACATCTGGCAAGTGAAAAAGAGCAGCAATGACTATCAAGTACAAAAAAATCACATTTAAGTAGATAATGTATAAGTGGAGCAAAGGAACGTTTGTGCATAGCAGTGAGAAAGTGTTATACTGAATTATTCACGAAAATATTGGTGGTGGTAGTGGTATGTTAGCTGGTGTCCTGGGTGGTGGGCATGGCTATGTTATTTTTGTTGTTGCTGCTGATGTAGTTGTTGTCGTCGATGTTTGATATTTCCAACAGTGCTTTTGTGTTAGTACAAAAGTTCTGCTATTGATGACTGTTGTGGCTATCGTTGTTGTATTGTTGTTGTTGTTGTTCTTGTTCTTGTTCTTCTTCTTATTATTATTATTATTATTATTCAGTAGTTTTATTTTTATAACGTGCTTTCACTTCACTACCGAGCGCAGCTCTGTGTGCCTTGGGTATGTGCTGTGGTTTGCTGTGGTGCTCTTATGTTTACTGTATTGAAAGTGTTTTGCGTAGGATGTGTGCAGTACCCAGTAGTGCAATTTTCTGTATGTTATATATATTTGTAAGTCCTGCTATTTTTGTTATGTATTTGTCTGAATATTTTTTTATTATACCTAAGGCACCTACTATGATAGGAATTGTTTCTGTTTTTAGATTCCACATTCGAGTTATCTCTATTTCCAGGTCTTTGTATTTTGAAAGTTTTTCCATTTCTTTCAGAGAAACGTTGTCATCTGCTGGTATTGATACATCAATTAGAAAGCATTTTTTTTCTTCATGATCTTTGACAACTATATCTGGTCTATTTGCCTTAATTTCTCTATCTGTGTGTATTGGCATATCCCAGAGTATGGTTGCTTTCTCGTTTTCTGTGACCTTTTCTGGCGTGTGTTTATACCATCTTTTTTCTGTTGTTATTCCGTAATGTTGGCATAGCTTCCAGTGTATATAGGTCCCAGCTCTGTCGTGTCTGTGGATATATTCCTTCTTAGCCAGGACTGGGCAGCCAGAGATAATATGATTTATTGTTTCTTGTCGATCTCCACATATTCTACAGTTACTTGTTATATTTCTTTTCATTATGTGTTTTTGGTAATTTCTGGTGGGGAGGCTTTGGTCTTGTGCAGCAATTAAAAATCCTTCAGTCTCTGCTTTGAGTCCTGAGCTTCTCAGCCATTGCTGGGATTTTTCTCTGTCTATTTCTTTCGCATTTAGTTTAGCCCAGTATTTACCATGTAGGGGCTTTTCTTGCCATCGTTTTATCATGGTCCGTTGCTGTTTTAGTTTTAGTTTGGATTTCATTTGTTTTATAGCTTTTGTTGTTTCTTATTATTATTATTATTATTATTATTATTATTATTATTATTATTATTATTATTATTATTATTATTTTTAAGGCAGCCATCTGCAAGAAATTTTGCACTTCTTGTATTTGGAATTCATTTCATTTTTTTTCTGTTTTTGCCTCTTGTGTA
>NC_142938.1:3177694-3185194 GCF_046866305.1 Octopus bimaculoides | reverse complement strand
TGCATGTATATTTACATATAGGCAGATATATAAAAAAGAAATATTTCGATACATATTCCTATATTGGCCGCATATATATATACTCATGTATTCATACCGTCACGCAACTGTATATATGTCATTTCGTGTTCCTCCATTGATTTTTCCCGCAGCATTCCGACTCCTACATTATATACTACTGCGTGTGTGTGCGTGCGTGTATGTGTGTGTGTGTGTGTGTGTATACGTGTGCGTGAATGTATATACAGATATGTATGCTTGTATGTATGCATTTCAAACTTAATTACGTACGCATGTATTTCAGACTTAATTACGCCTGTCCCAGAACATAATTAACTCACACATACACGCATATGTTTTTGTTTCTATGTGTGTATGTGTAGGTGTGTTTGTGTGTGTATATATATATATATATATATATACAATGTGCATTACACGTATGTGTACATTAATGTGCATGACTATGTCGAAGTTGCTGTATGAGTATTTATGTGTGTGCGTGTATATACACTTATACTTATTTAGTATAATTAATTGTATACGTCTATGTGTGTGTGTGTGTGTGTGTGTGTGTGTGTGTGTGCGTGTGGCTATGTGGTAAGAAGCTTGCTTACCAACCACATGCTTCAGGGTTCAGTTCCACTCCGTGGCACCCCAGGTAATTGTCTTCTACTAAAGCCTCGGGCCGACCAAAGTCTTGTGAGTAGATTTGGTAGACGGAAACTGAAAGAAGCCCGACACATATGTAAATATATATATATATATATATATATATATATATATATATATATATATATATATATATATATATATATATATGTATGTATGTATTTATGTGTCTGTGTTTGTACTCCCGCCATCACTTGACATCCGATGTTGGTGTGTTTACCTCCCCGTAACCTTAGCGGTTCGACAAAAGAGACCGATATAATAAGTACTAAGCTTGCAAAGAATAAGTACCGGGATCGATTTGTGCGACTAAAGGCGATGCTCCAGCCTGGCCGCACTCAGATGCCTGAAACAAGTAAAAGAATAAAATAATGTGTGTGTGTGTGTGTGTGTGTGTGTGTGTGTGTGTGTGTGTGTGTGTGTGTGTGCGTGTGTGTGCGTGTGTGTGTGTATTTATGTAGATAGTTTATTTAGAATAAACTTTCTTGCCATTCGAGAGTTTCTGCAACTATTAAGGAACTGGTTTTGGTTTGGTTTTATATGGATTGGCATCAGACCATATATTCTACACAATCTATGCAAGATATCCAAAGAATCTGGAATAGAACTAGCTAGACATTACAACGTCTCGCTCTCCAAATCGTATACTGTCACCTGTTAAGACGCATTAGAACGAAGAAAACAAGTAAAGCCTTTAAAACGTTCAACATATACACACCTATCCAAAGACACCATTTCGTAATATGTTTCTTAAGTATAACACTAAACTTAATCATACGAACTTACTATCTTGGCTGCAACCCAAACGGTGCGACGTTCTCTTTAAAATAAATGATTCAACCTGCCACCTTCAATTATGAAAAATTATTGTCGTCTGTATAAGCTAGGGATTCTCTACAATATCATTCAGTGAAACTATTAACGAAGAACTATAATTATTATTCTGCAATTAGCCCTGAAAATTAAACGAGTTCAAAGGTTTGATAAAAATTATCGGGATTGATGCTACATAAAGAAGAATACGACATTTATCAATTCAGCATTTAATCTCTGTCGATGAAGAACCCTTCTGAAGCCGCTCACGTTATCCAGCGTCCATTCTATTGGTTGAGGCATTCCAGCAACTCCTTTTGGGGGATAGTGAGTAGCTGCCTTATTGCATTCTCTGGGATTTCCTCGATGTCTTGGAATTTTCTTTGAGTCTCCCGCTGTGAAGACTGAGCCTTGGTTTCGGGGTTTTAGCCATAGACCCACGATTTGTCACCTGCTATGACAGTCTTCAAAAAGTTTTCGTCTTCCTTGACATATTCAAGGAGATCCTGCGCAGCAGAAACCCGATCTTTTTTCAGTCGATCACATTCTACACATCTTACTTCCAAGCGCTGCTATAAATAACCGAGTGACCTTTGACCTCTCTTGCACATAACTTAGTGTGCATGTGCAAGAGAGCTCAAGGTCAATCAATCTGTGACAAGCAATTTCACTCTGCATATTTTAGCCCTGTTACCATAGCAACAGTCTCCATGGATTACATCACTGAGCCGCAACATTGACTGTAGTACCCATCAGTCAATTCGAATTGCTTACCCGCAATTTTAAATGTTGCTAGCAATTCCATGAGATTTCTTGCAATCCAATGAGTCGCTGGCGATTCCAAATGCTTTATTGCAGTTCCATGAATTGCTAGCAATTTTTTACGTTGCCAGTAATTTTATGTTTACTTGCAATTCTGTGGTGGCGGTGGTGGTGGTGGTGGTGGTGGTGGCTGTGATGATGGGGTTCACCATCTGATGGCGTTGGTGATGGTGATGGTGGTGCTGTTGATGACGTGATGGCGATAGTGATGACGGTAATGGTGCTGGTGGTGGTGATGGTGGAGGCGCTGGTGGAGTAGCGAAACATCATCCTATAAAAACCAGAAGACTTCAGCCATGTTTGTTAAACGACCAGCCCCCTCTTCCGCCTCCCACCACCACCAGCATCCTCATCTTTCTAAAAAAGGAAAACAGAGGACAATGTTGATGACAATTTTAATTAAGCCATTATTGACCTTTGGTCACTCTCACACTGTTATCGCATTGAATAAGACATGTTGTGGTCTTCCTGGAGACAGACGTGATGCATTGTGGGATATTTCTGTTCTTACTTTTGTTGTTGTTGTTGTTGTTGTTGCTGTTGATTTTGGAGCCGTCACTGTTATTTGCTTTCTTTTATCTAATCTAGTAGTAGTAGTAGTAGTAGTAGTAGTAGTAGTAGTAGTAGTAGTAGTTGCAGCAGCAGCAATAGAGGTGGGGATAGTGATGGTCATAATAATGATGGTGGTGGTAGTGGTGGTGGTGGTCGTCGTCGTCTTCGTGGCCATAATGATGATGATGATGACGACGACGACGACGACGACGATGATGATGATGATGATGACGATGATGATGTTCGTGATGTTATCATCCTCTGGGTTTTGCGTATCTCTTCGACTTCAGTTTATTGTAACAATTTTTTTATCAAAATAATTGTTGTTGCTGTTGTTGTTCTAGCGACTTATGACACTTAAAATGAGACATGTTTAAACAAAGTTTATCATTACCAGATAATTTGTCTCCCCCTCTCCCCCCCTCTCTCTCTCTTTCTCTCTCTGTTTAATAATCACATTTAATAAGGCGGTGAGCTGGCAGAATCGTTAGCACGCCGGGCGAAATGCTTAGCGATATTTCGTCTGTCTTTACGTTCTGAGTTCAAATTCCGCCGAGGTCCACTTTGCTTTTCATCCTTTCAGGGTCGATAAATGAAGTACCAGTTGCGAAACGGGGTTCGATCTAATCGACTGGCCCCTACCCTAAAAGTTTCGGGCCTTGTGCTTTGAGTAGAGACGAATAATCACATTTATTCAGGTGAGCATGTATGTGAGCATGCTGCATTCGTGTATGCGTGTGAACGTATACAAATATGTGTCTGCGTGTGTATGTATACACAATTATAATCACACACACACACACACACACACACACACACACACGCGCGCATACACGCACTCACACACACAGACACATACAACAAAACACGCACGAGTGCATGTTTTTTGTTATAAAAATAAAACTTTTTAACTTCAGTGTATGAGATGGGGTTTTTTTGTCCGTCTCTCTCACAACTCATTTAAATAAATAGTAACGCCTTCCTCATCCGGTCTCCGTTATCGATTGGCTAAATATATATTTTTTTAACATAGGCGTCATACGGAAGTCACGCCTACTGCATTAAGCGAAGATACACAAACGCCTCACGTACCTGCATGGTCAAACACATATACACAACGGCTCATACATATGTATATATAAATACACATATGATCTTATTTATAAGTATACGCACAAAAAAACTCACGTATCTAATGTGTGTGTGTGTGTGTATGTATATATATATATATATATATATATATATATATATATACGTGTGTATGTGTCAGTGTGTGTGTGTGTGTGTGTGTTTATCAATATATACGTTTGTTCTTTTACTTGTTTCAGTCATTTGACTGCGGCCGTGCTGGAGCACCGCCTTTTAGTCGAACAAATCGACCCTAGGACTTATTCTTACTAAGCCTAGTACTAATTCTATCGGTTCGCTTTTGCCGAACTGCTATCTACGGGGACGTAAACACACCAACTTCGGTTTTCAGGCGATAGTGGGTGGCAGAAAGCAAACACACACGCATAATTATATACATCTATCTATCTATATATATACATATATATATATATATATATGTATGTGTATATATATATATATATATATATATATATATAACGGGTAAATAATATATATATATATATATGTATATATATATATATATATATATATATATACATACATACCTACATAGACACATACACACACATGCATACATACACACACGCACACATATACACACACACATGCATGCATACATACATACATACACGCACATATACACACACACACATACATACATATATACATACATACGTACACATATACATACATACATATATATACATACACCCATACACACATACATGCATACATACATACAGACATACATACATACATACGTACATACATACACTCACATACATACATACATGCATAGACATAGTTTCAGAGCCAGTTTCTAAATCACACAGCCAGTTCGGTTTTTTCCTTCAAGATTTGTGGGCGGATAAAGGAGGCGGAGCTTTTTCAAATTCATTACGAGAGCGAAGAGTATCTTAACAGAATATACAAGTGGGCGGGCAGATATAAATGGGCGTGACCTTACATTATCTTAGTATGTGCGCCTCCTTTACAAAATCCAGCGCGGTGGCATTATCTCTGATTGGAGATGCTCGATGCACCCGAAATAACGACCTAATCCCTCCCAAATCGCATTATGCTAACTTAAAGGACAGAAGCTCACGTTAGGGAAGGTGGGTCTAGGAAATGATTGCATGAATACAAAGTGGAATGGCCACGGCTGGAATGCCTTTTGTTCATAGCTCTTTTCTATCAAGGTTAACGCGGGACTAAAAACGAAAGTCACCATTACCGCTGCCTCATTACGATACCAATTCTACACTCAAGAAATCACTCGAGAAGATGCACGTATAATGTTATCTGTTTGTGTATATACATATACATGTATATATGTATGTATGTATATATATATGGATATATCGATGTATAGAAATAGATATACATACATACGTTTATATATATATATATATATATATATATATATATATATATATATATATATATGTATGTATGTATGTATGTTTGTATGTATGTATGTATGTGCATACGTCTCGGTATTAAATAATACCTAGACACATAGGTATGAAATATAGTAATAATAATAATAATAATAATAATAATAATAATAATAATAATAATAATAATAATAATAATGATAAAGGAACAGCATGCCCATTTCCGATATTTGAACCTCATACCTCTAGCGTTACTAATTCATCTAATTTGCAATCGCTTGTTGCACCGTTTCACTTCTCTCGGCAAACATCGAAATCAAGGGAGATAAACAACTGAGTGCAAATTTAGAAGATAGCATGTCACCGCTTATCTTCTTCTTCTTGACATAGAAGCGGTTGACGAAGCCAGGTTGATACTTAAGGATATTGTAAAGTTTATTTTGAAATATTTGTAAATATAGTCTTAAAGAGGAAACAGAGATAATACATGTGTGGGGTGTAATTGATAATTGTAAAGATAAAACTCTGATAAACGTGCGCGCGCGCACTCACACAAATATGTTAATCGAAGTTTACAGTAGTATATATATCTATTACAGCCGAGCTAACCAATCGGTTTCACGCTAGGGGATCAACGGAGTGTTAGATAACTGTCTGATTGTGTAATCCTGCGCTCTTCAGAGATAGCTGTTATCGGATGAAGTATTTCATTCCATAACGGCTACTTCTGAAGAGTGCAGGGGTTGCATAATCGAACAATTACTTAACACTCCGTTGAACCCTATAGTGTGAAACTGATTGTTAAGATTGGCTCTAATGAATACATAATACTGTACACTTCGAGTAATACATCCAATCAATCGACGGTTGTACAAGTGCATTTTTCCCTGACTTATGGACTCTTAGACGTCTTAAATCCGCATGCGCGCGCACACACACACACACAAACACACACATATATATATATAATATATATACATGTATGTGTATGTGTGCGTATGTGTGTAAATGTATATATATATAAACATATGTATGTATACATACATACATACATGCATACATACATGCATACGTGCGTACGTAGGTATGTGCATACGTACATACATACATAAATATAAATACATACATACATACATACATACATATATACGTACATACGTACGTACGTACGTACATACATACATACATACGTACGTACGTAGGTATGTGCATACGTACATACATACATAAATATAAATACATACATACATACATACATATATACGTACATACGTACGTACGTACGTACATACATACATACATACATACATACATATCAACTCTCTCTCTCTCTCTCTCTCTCTCTCTCTCTCTCTCTCTCTCTCTCTCTCTCTCGTTTGTACCAGAAAGAGTTGTGATTAAAAGTCAACAAATTAAAAAATCAAAAACTCAGCGCTGTACTCTTTCTGTACTCCTAGTCAGCCATTTTATATTTCACTTTTCACATAAATGTGAAGAGAACAATACAAAATGGCGGCATGTGGACGATGGCAAGGGAACCACGTGGTTTTTCGCATGCAAGTGTGTGTGTGTGTGTGTTTGTGCGTGTGTGCGTGCGTGTGCGTGTGTTTGTGCGTGTGTGCGTGCGTGCGTGTGTGTCTGTGTGTGTATGTGTGTGTATGTTTATAAGAGTGTAAATTTCAGTTCTATATTGACAAATACTTTCTTTCTCTTCCTTTTATTTCTCTCTTTCCTCCTCTCTCATCCCTCCTTTCTCTCTCTCTCTCTCTCTCTCTCTCTCTCTCTAGATAGATAGATAGATAAAGAAAAAACAAGGTATATATCTCTGTATACATATAAATACATAGATGTTTTTGCGTGCATTTAAATATATATGCGTGTGTGTTGCGCGCGCGCGTGTGTGTATGTATGAGTGTGTATCTATATGTGTTATATGTGTGAGAGTGTGTGGGGTGGGGTGAGTAGTAATCATAATACTAACGAATAACATATTTAAAATGAAAAACAGATTTGAAAATTCTAAGACAGAAAATAAATCACGAAAACGTGGATTATTTAGCGGAGACCAAACGATAATAATTTTATGTATTATATGGCCAGCATTAGAGACCGGAAA
>NC_142938.1:3155194-3157694 GCF_046866305.1 Octopus bimaculoides | reverse complement strand
GTTGTGGAAGTGATGGTTGGTGACCGAGGTAGTGGACGGAATGGTAGTGGTGGTGGAGAGGAGGAGGAGGAGGAGGAGGAAGAAGAAGAAGAAGAAGAAGAAGAAGAAGAAGAAGAAGAAGAAGAAGAAGAAGAAGAAGAAGAAGAAGAAGAAGAAGAAGAAGAAGAAGAAGAAGAAGAAGAAGAAGAAGAGGTGATAGTTGCTGCTTCTGTAACTAATTTTCTGCCTGTTCCTGTCGCTAAAACAATTTTGATGCGCAATTTTTCTAAATAATTTCCGGTTGACGTTTCTGGCTTTCTTGGGAGTCGTCGAGTGGTGACGGCGGTGGCGGAGAAGATGACAGCAGAGGTGGTGGTGGTCGTGGTGGTGGAGGCGTCTGCAGCGGTGGTGGTGATAGCAGTGGCGGTGGTGGTGGTGATAGCAGTGGCGGTGGTGGTGGCTGAGCGGGGATAGTGTGTGGTGTAGCGCGTTCAACAGTAGTGTATGTTAGTGCGTTTATGCGGGGTATGTGTAGGTGTATATGTGTGTGTGACAGGCAAGTGCGAGATTGTGTAGTGAATAGGTTCGTGTGTGTGTGTGTGTGTGTGAGTGTGTTGGCATGAGTGTATTTATGTGTGTGTATTTAAGTTTGTGTATGTGTTTATGTATGAGCATGTTTACGTATATGATTGTGTGTGTTTATGTTCGTGTTTGTGTGCTTGTATATGTGTGTGTGGTGTGTGTTTATGTATATGAGTGTGTCTGTGTGTGTGTGCATATGTATGTGCGTGTGTACCTGTGTATTTGTATATGCATGCGCGTGTGTTAATAGCAGAGTACGTTCATGAGTGTGTGTGTGTGTGTGTGTGTGTGTGTGCGTGTGTCAGTGTATATGTGTGTGTCGTGTAAGGCTGAGTTGATGACAAATTTTATTTGAGAGAGACGAGAGAAAAATTGAGGAAGAGAGACAAACAGACAACAGGCTGATATAAAGAGAGAGAGAGAGAGAGAGAGATGGTCTTCCACACACACACACACATGGAAACAGAGACAGACAGACAGACAGAGACAGACAGACAGACAGAGAAAGAGAGAGGAAGAGGGAGCACGTCACTCGAAATGAAGATGCAAAAGGAGAGGAGGAGAGCGAGGAGGAGAGCGAGGTAGAGAGCGAGGAGGAGGGTGGGTTTGCTGAGAATGAAGAGGACGAATTGCTGTTGTTGTTGTTGTTGTTGTTGCCGTTGCTACGGACCACACTGTCCCAAAAAGTGTATGCATGTGACCAGAGACTACATGTGAACTTGGACCCACACCGACACTCCGAACATGACCCTACACCTCAACGACGAACGGCTACGGCGTCTGCGCTATCCAACGCGCTTGTTCTCCCCGTGGGGGCATTTGTCAAATTTGTAAGGTGAATATTTGGGGCCGCAGGCAGGAGCATTAGTTTGCCTACTGGAACGTGAGGGCTGCCGCAACTACAAAATGTAGGGCCGTGGACTAGAAGAATTCTAAGGGCGTTCGACCGGAAACACACCAACACTGGTTGTCAAGCGGTTGTAGGGGACGCACACATGCACACACATATACATACATAAATACACACGCACACACACATATATATATACATACATGCATATGTATATACACACACACACACACACACACACACACACACATATATATATATATATATATATATATATATACATACATAGATACATGCATACATACATAAATATATATATATATATATGCACACACACACACATGAAGGGCTTCTTCCAGTTTCCGTCTGCCAAATCCACTTACAAGGCTTTGGCCGACCCCTAGACTATTGTAGATGACACTTGCTCAAGGTGCCACGCAGCAGGACTGTATCCGGAACCATGTTGCAGGGAAACAAGCTTCTTAAACCCCCACCCAACCCCCCCAACCCCCCCACACACACACAAACATACATTTACTCTGAGCTGCTCCTCTAAATTTGGTGATTCCGTTATTTTTCCCTGCATAGCACCCTATAATCGATGGAGGAAACCAAAATTGGATTTATTTATGGGTGCTATGCACAAATCGGACGAAAACAAAATCTGAGCATAAATGGCCTTCATGCTTTGCTCTGAGAGATTTTACGTTGCGTCGCTCATTGGCACTTTCTTGATTTGAGTTAATGCAATATGCGTTTGTGGTCGTTAATTGGCCACGAAAGGTACTAAGCTCATTAGATTTAAGGCAATCTAATTATCTTCCTCACCCTACACCCATTCTGCATGCAGCCGCTAACACACACACACACACACACACACACACACACACCTATCGTTTAGTTATCTTCTCCTACTCTTCCCTACGTGATTCTAACTTCTATACCAACCAAATCATCTACTTCTCTGCATGTCCATCATTTTTCTCTATTAGTGTAAACAAATTTTTATATGGAACTATTCATGCATTGCTGCATACACACATACACATACACATACACACACACACACATACATATATACATACATAC
>NC_142938.1:3120194-3147694 GCF_046866305.1 Octopus bimaculoides | reverse complement strand
GAAAAGATATGTGTATGTACGGTGTGTGTAATTTCAATGTATCTATCTGTACGTGTATGCCTGTATGGCCATTTGAATGTACAATGCGCTAGGTACGTGTACCTGTACGTACATTTGTATGTGTATGTCTTTCAAGCATTTATCTTCAACTTCATTGCTCGCGAAGTTGCATAGACACACACACGTATATGCACACAGACGCTAAACACACAAACTCATACATACCGGTAGACATACATACATACATACATACATACATACATGCATGCATGAATGCATACATACATACATACATACATACAATGTACGTACGTACGTACGTATGATGGATTCTCTCGTCGTGATCGACAAATGAGGATTCAGTAAAATAAAGCGCTGATCTTGTTCTATGGACACAGATGTATCTCTTGAGGCCTTCTGGTGCCTTGCAGACCTTTTGTCAAATGGAACAAGTTGATGACCCAGTTTGCTTGAATGCTTGTGGATAATTTATTATGTGTTTTCTTGAGTGGACGGCAAGGCCTGCTTTGCCTTGTGTTGCAAAACCACAATAAGACAGGTAAGGTTTCCATTTAGAAGAGCAGAGTTTTGCCAGCGTGTCTTCATACTTGCACGAAGTCGGTCTTGATACTGGAGTCGGCTTTGCTCAAATCTTTGAACTAAAAAGAAGCAGGACTGGTGCCAAGTCCTGCGTTCTGATGCTTTGTTTTACCAGGAATAAAAAGGGGGAATCTTGCATCGCTTCAGATCGTCTTTTAGTTTGTCTTTGAAGCGCAAGAGTGACCTTCCAACTGACCTTCCTGTTGGGGATTGGCCAAAGAGAAGTTGCTTCGAAATTTTGATATCACTCATACGTGAGAGATGATTTGACCATCTAAGCTGTATTTTGATGAGGATGGCTTCAATACCAAGAGTTTCGGGCGTTAGCAATTATCAAAACCTTGATACTCTCAGACTTCTAAGTCATTCTGTTGCTTCTGCTAAATATTAATGAAGATATACACATATATAAGTACATATATGTATGTTTATATATGTATGTATATATGAGTATGTATATATACGTAAATATGCATTTAAACATAAATACATACATACATACATATATATGTATATATATATATATATAAAACAAAATTTTATAAAATTATAGTATCTGTTAACAGTCTTGGCAAAAACCTCACAGGTGAGTTTTTGTATATATATATATATATATATATATATATATTCATATACATATACATATACATATGTATACCCTGCAATCTTACCAATCTCTATCACAATTTATCTCCTCACTCTGTCCACTCGATCCGTTATATATCTATCTCTGCGCCATCTGGTGTCACTTCAACATGACACTCTTCTCTTTGTGTCTTCTTTGGCGGTAGAATATCGTCGACTCTGGTTCTTGACTCGGACTTCATTTTTATCAACGCTGGAGAGATGAAAAGACAAAGTTGAACTATTTTTCACTATCTTTCTCTGTGTGTATGTGTGTGTGTGTGTGTGTGTGTGTTTGCTTCTCTCTCTCTCTCTCTCTCTCTCTCTCTCTCTCTCTTTCTCTCTCTCTTTCTCTCTCTCTCTCTCTATCTCTTCCCTCGTTCTCTCCTTCTCTTTCCCTCTCATTCTGTCCTTTTATCACTATCTGACTACCTGTATTGCATGTATTGTGCGCATGCTTCATTTATGTGCATATGTGTATATGTATATATGCATGGGTATATATGTATATATGTGTGAGTATGCATGTATATATGTGTGTATGTATGTAAGTATGTATGTATGTCTAACACATTCTTAATGGCATAATTGGTTGAAACTTCGAAGTCACTGTCAATGATATTCTTGTTTCATAATAATAAATTTGTACTGCATAAAGTATAAAATAACACATCAGATTAATTTAAATTTTTCATTATAAATGAACATGAAAACAAACATTCACACACACACACACACTCATACATGCATACATACACACACATACATACATACACACACCCACATACATGCATACATACACACATTCCTCGGAGGAATTTGAACTCAGAACGTAGCGGTAGACGAAATACTGCTAAGCATTTTGCCCGGCGTGCAAACGATTCTGCCAGCTGACCGAATATAAGGGTGTAGACATGACATAAACTAGAAAGAAGTATCTGCGGGTCACTGCTCGTCGTTCAACCACTGGAATGATGGACGAGGACTCACATGGGGCTGGTACACAACAACAACAACAACAGCAACAACAACGTCATATCAGCTCAACCCTTCTAAGCCGGGATGCTCCCCACTACGGCACAGCACCCCCACCCCCACCCCCACCAAACCCTATCACTGCAGCCCTAAACAGCCCCTCACGTAGCTTTATATACACAAATCAGCCCAAGCCACTTTGCACATGATTGATACATCAACGTGGTTTGCTAGAAACAACAGTCAAGTTTCCCTCGTGTCTCCCCATACAGTGGACAGTGTAGTGCCAGATATAGGGGGAAATTAGACGAAATGGTCGCGTCTGGAAGTCTTTGACTATAAATACCCTCGATCAGGGCTGACCAGTGGGGGTGGGGTGGGATTACAACAACAGCAACAGTTACCGTACAACCTGCATGACAGCCACAACATCACGATAGGCGCACAACCACTAAACATACAGCAACCACTACATCCTGTATCACTACTACTACTGTTGCTGCTAAAACCGCCACCACCACCAACACTACTACTACTACTACTACTGTTGCTGCTGGTGCTACAACCTCCACCACCACCACTACTACAACTACTATCACAACCACACCCGCCACTACCTATACTACCACAACAATGACCACCACCACCACCACCACTACAACTGATAATAGCTCCGCCATACTTATACTCCCACCTCCAGCCTAAGGCAAGACTGAACTCATTTCCATCTTATCCACATCAGTGTGCATCTGTCAGTGAATGTATATATGTGTGTAGGTATGTGGCCATATATGCATATACATACATTCATACACACACACACACACAAACATATATATATATATGTCTATACATATATGTATATATATATATGTCTATACATATATATATATATATATATATATATATATATATATATATAGGTACATGTGTGTACATATGTAGATGTATATATACATGTATATATATATGTGTGTGTATACATATATATGTAGATATATATGTGTGTATGTATGTATACAAATGCGTGTGTATATATATATGTGTGTGTGTGGGTGTATGAATGTATGCATTCATCTGTTTATGTATGCTTATAGTCGTCAACGTATTTGCGTTTGTATGTACTTAGATATCTTTAAAAATGTGTGTGTGTTTATTTGCTTGTCAGCACAAGTGTACTGTTTCTGTGCTGTATGTGTGTGTGTGTATGTGTGTGTGTGTGTTTGTGTCCCCTCTAACACCAACGCGACCGACAACTCTCAGCTGTCTTCAAATAACGTTATTCTATTCCTTAAAACAGTTTACAAACCAAATCACTTCTTTGAACTGTCCAAAATGTCAGCTTTATGCCTCACCAACACAACAACAACAACAACCAGTGGAAACTACCACCACCACTACTACTACTACTACTACTACTATGGCCACTGCCATTACTAAAACTTCTGCAGCTGTTGCTACTACTGGAACCAGAATAATGGTGACTACCACTACAACAACAAATTTATACACCATCAGCACTACAACCACGACCACCACCACTAAAATAACAACTACTACTATTACAATAATAATAATAATAATAATCCTTTCTACTATAGGCACAAGGCCAGAAATTTGGGGGAGGGGGATAGTCAATTACATTGATCCCCAGTGCGTAACTGGTACTTATTTCAATGACCCTGAAATTTTAAAAGACAAAGTTGACCTCAGCAGAATTTGAACTCGGAACATAAAGTCTGACAAAATACTTCCAAGCATTTCACTCAGGGTGCTAACGATTACAATAATAATAATAATAATAATAATAATAATAATAATGATAATAATAATAATAATAATAATAATGATAATAATAATAATAATAATAGTAGTAATAATAATAATAATAATAATAATAATAATAATAATAATAATAATAATAATAATAATAATAATGATAATGATAATACTTCTGCAATATTTTGGTAAATCATTTGCTTTATTCATCAAGTTTACAACAAAAGCAGGTTTGATATTCAACTTAGAGGTCATCATGTCATACTGTCTGAAGCACCTTTCTTTGATCCTAGCCTTGTCTTTCGAGGCAAAGAACTCCTTCACTGAAGCTGCCCCTCCTCTTGGTGGGTGTAGTATAGCGAGATGACAGGAGATGACCCATGGAGGGGAACAAGTAATAAGGCCTCGCAAAGCATTACTAAAACATACTCAAAGCACAAAAATATAGAGTATATATATATATGTTTTATACATACATAAACAGGAATAAAATGTTTTTGTTAATGTACAGAGCAGTATAAGATGGCAGGCTGCCAGAAATGTTAGCATGGCGTGTGAAATGCTTAGCAGTATTTCGTCTGTTTTTACGTTCTGAGTTCAAATTCCACCAAGGTCGACTTTGCCTCTCGTCCTTTCTAGATCGAAAAATTAAGTACCAGTTGCATACTGGGGTCGATCTAATCGACTGATCCCCTCCCCAAAAATTATGGGCCTTGTGCCTAAAGTAGAGAAAAATATATATACAGAGTAGAATATTGGCCATAACTCTTTCTATGATAGACACAAGGCCTGAAATTTTGGTGAGAGGGGTCAGTCAGTTATATCAATCCAGGTGCTCAACTGGTATTTATTTATGGACCCTAAAAGGATAAAAGGCAAACACGTCAACCTTGATGGAATTTGAATTCAGAATGTAAAGATGGGTAAAATGCCACTAAGTATTTTGTCCAGTTAACGATTCAGCCAACTGACCACCTCAACTCAAACTATAACAACTATTTCAAATTTTTGTCACAAGGGCAGCCTGGGGGAGGTGTGAATGGATCGATTACATCAACCCCAGTGTTCAACTGGTATTTATTTCATCAACCCCAAGCAAAGCTTTGTGAGTGCATCTGGTAAATAAATAAATATGTAAAGCCCGTTATCTATGCCTTTTCTTACACACACACACACACATTTATGTATATGAAATGATTCGGGATTGCACTTAATTAAAGTTTCACAAACACACATCCCAAAAATATTGAACATAGAATAATGAAGTGATTACAGATCCTAAAGGAAAAACAAAAAGCTGATTGCCATTCGATGATGAATGAATTTAGTTCTCATTGGTCAGTTCAGATCACATGATAGAAATGGTTTCCAGATGACTCGCAATAGGTGCTCAATGGGAGGTAATTCTTATCCAACATATGTTGTGTTCTCTTCTTTCTGTTGTGCACACACACACACACACACACGCGCGCGCGCGCGCATATAGGACAGGTTCCCATCTACCAAGTTTCATTCCCATGGTCTTCTTGAAGCCAATTGCTATGCAATGAGATTGACCTTAGAAACGAAGCTCCACAACCTCAAAGTCAGGATCATGGATTCACTTAAATTGCTTCTTTGTGTGGTAAGAAGCTGGCTTACCAACCACATGGTCCTGGGTTCAGTCCCACTGCGTGGCATCTTGGGCAAGAGTCTTCTTCTATGGCCTTGGGCCTACCAAAGCCTTGTGAGTGGATTTAGTAGATGGAAACTGAAAGAAGCTCATCGTGTATATATATGTGTGTGTGTGTGTGTGTGTGTGTGTGTGTGTGTGTGTGTGTGTGTGTGTGTGTATGTGTCAGTGTTTGTCCCCATATCCCCACTTGAAAATTGGTGTTGATGTGTTTACATTCCTGTAACTTAGCAGTTTGGCAAAAGGGATCGATAGAATTAGTACTACGCTTAATAAATAAGTACTGGGGTTGATTCATTCCACTAAAAATTCAAGGCAGTGCCCCAGCATGGTCACAGTCTAATGACTGAAATGGGTAAAAGATAAAAAATATAAAAAATATAAAACAGTCTAAAGAAAAAGCAGAGCCTAGGGTCATTTCATGCCGTCCAACACTGAAGAAATGGATACAGTTTGATATCAACTGAAATATTTATAAGTTAACAAGTTCAGGTAAAAACTTGGATAGAATGGAGTATTTTAAAGGTTTGGTGGTATGGGAGGGAGAAGATCAGGTAAGGTTCTTTTTGCTTTTTGGAATTTTCTTTAATTGCTTGGAAATTAGAGAGAGTTGGTGACAGAGAGAGCATCCAGCCATAGAAAATCTGCTTCAACAAATTCCATCTGACCTCTGAAAACATGAAAAATTGGAAATATCTCAAAAATATTCTTCAGGCACAAACCACATATCAGAATTACATTACTTAGTTTCACAGACACACAACGAAAAACCAGATTTAATATAGAATACCGAAGTGACCAAAGTTAGTAGTTGTTGGGTGGGGTGAGACTGAAGTATTTCCTGGCTCTGATAAAAAAAAAAAAATTGAAGGGACCAAATTTTGAGATGTAATTTTAGTGTGTTGAGGGTGATAATATATCCAAAAAGATTCACAATGATAATAAACTAACGTGAAAGTGGCTGAGCACTCCACAGACATGTGTACCCTTAACGTAGTTCTCGGGGATATTCAGCGTGACAAGGCTGACCCTTTGAATTACAGGCACAACAGAAACAGGAAGTAAGAGTGAGAGAAAGTTGTGGTGAGTACAGCAGGGTTCGCCATCATCCCCTGCCGGAGCCTCGTGGAGCTTCAGGTGCTTTCGCTCAATAAACACACACACCGCCCGGTCTGGGAATCGAAACCGTGATCCTATGACCGCGAATCCGCTACCCTAACCACTGAGCCATTGTGCCTCCACTAATAATAATACTAACATCAACAAAAAAAAAAAGAATACCTTATGAATGAGAACAGAGTACCCATTAGTCAACTAAAGGGTTGGGTTTGAAATTCCACCAGAACACCTGATGAAGGCCGGGGAGTACACCAGCTGAAACGTTGTGGTAAAAACAAACAAGGTGATGTCACCTATTTGTCCATTGTAAATATTTTACAAAATATTTTAACAGTTATTTTATACAATTTCTAATATTTAATTATGAAAATATAAGAGGATCTTTTTTAAAAACATTCAATGTGTATAAGGGTCCAGAGAAGTAAAATAGGAACCAAACGGGGTCCATCATAGGGGGGGGGGGAATGGCTGACAGCCACTGATATGTATGCAGCATTTGTTTTTGGCTGTTTTATTTATTTATTTATTTATTTATTTATTGTAACCACAATGCACAAGGTTTGCAAAGAGAAAACCATCAAAGAAGCTGTTTATATTTGGCATGTAAATAGGTACCGGTGGATATTTGGTATGAAGCAGGTATCAGCATGACTCACAGATGATACTAGGTACAAACGGTTAGAGACAAATAAAGGGCTGCTACCATCAATGAAGGAATGGATGATGCTAGACGTGACGAAAGGGGGCAGGGCGCTGATGCTTAGGAGGTTGTGATATGATATCTGGTAAGCAAGATATGTTAGGAATGATGAAAGAGAAAGAGGAAATGGTTGAGTGAGGGGATTCTAAGTGATGGCAGTGGAGATGTAGAGCTGACTGGAAGAGAGGTTATTGTAGAAGTAATAGAAGAGATCAGGGTTTCAAATGTGTTCATGAATCTTTGCCAAACAAACTTCTTTTGGATAAGGAAACATTTTCAGTGACACAATTCACTGGAAAACATGAAGAGTTTCATCCATATTCAAAAAGTTGCCATAAATTTACTTGATGTTGGCATAATTGAGGCATTTTTTAAAGAGTTCTTATGAAATTCACAGACAATCTGAAGAATTTCAGGGAAGTATTTCATGCCACATATGAAAGAGTCAACTATGAAAGCATTCCTTATCCATGTCTGTTGTCATTTGCCAAGAAAGTTCTTCACAGCATTCAGCAATTTTATTGAGGTTTCTCTTTTTCAGGGGCTGGAGAATATAAGAATGGAACTTTTATCAATCAAATATCGTTTTAACAAAACAGGAAATAAAATACAAACAATTTTAAACAACAAAATATGTCTTCAGACAGTTATGAACGTTGACATTTGAAAAATAAATGTAAAATATTCTATGTAACAAATACACACACACGCACAAACACACACATATCTGGATATGTACATATATATATATCATCATCATCTTTTAACGTCCGCTTTCCATGCTGGCATGGGTTGGACGGTTTTACTGAGGGCTGCACCAGTCTCAAATCTGATCTGGCAAAGTTTCTACAGCTGGATGCCCTTCCTAATGTCAACCATTCCGAGGGTGTTGTGGGTGCTTTTACGTGCCACCGGCACGAGGGCCAGTCAGGCAGTACTGGTATCGGTCACGCTCAAACGGTGCATTTTATGTGCCACCTGCACAGGAGCCAGTTCAGTGGCACTGGCAACTACCACGCTCGAATGGAGCTTTTTTTCCATGCCACCGGCACAGGAGCCAGTCAGTGGCCCTGGCAATGGTCATGCTTGAATGGTGCTTCTAACGTTCCACTGACACGGGTGCCAATCAGGCGGTACTGTCATCGGCCACAACAGTGATTTCACTTACCTCAACAGGTCTTCGCAAGCATATGCTTTATTTCTTTGTGGTTCGCCATGTGGTCCAGTGGTGGCCACCCAACCTAAAGCATACCAAACTTTCCTGAAGATAATAAATACAGATTGTGTAGGGTGGCCCAAGAGTCACAAAGGTGATAATAATTCATTTATATTCTGTTTTAAATTCATGGTGCCTTAGCACCACATACAATTCATAGATGATGCTTACAGCCATTGGAATGAGGGGAAAAGAGTGAAGGGTGGCCATGCACAGGGTGAGAGAGGCAGCAGGAAGGGCCTCTCGGTAAGTATGGAGCAAGAGAGAGGAGTTAAGGTTGAAAAACAAGGAGATGATGGACAGTGATTCGGCCACCTCTACTGACCGACCAATATTGGGTACCATTTGATGACAGCAATTCCACCCAGCCAAAGCTTCAATCACTTTGGTGATTGGAAAAGAAGCATCTTCTGGGTGTTATCAATAACATAGGAAATATGTTTGTTAGGGGTGGAAACATCACGTTTTCTAAATTACAAAAACCAAAAAAAATAATTAAAGCAAATTTATGCGAATTTCAGAGCCATTTGTGACTTTTGGGTTACCCTGTACATGTGTGAAAGTAAATACCTTACTTTATATTGTTGTTGCTGTAGCTGTTGTTGTTAATGTTCTTTTTAGTGTTGATGCCTTTACTATGCTACACATCTTGTTGGTTATTCTTTTCCTTTGGTCTTTCTTGTCTTCAAAACAGCCATTAAAAATTGGTCAATTTTCTTATTCTGCAGCAGAAATTCTTGTGTTTTCATTGTCAAATCCTCTCTTTTGCTACTTGTTTTGTTATTTACAAATCTTCTTCTTTGGGTGCCATGTCCAGAATGTTGGACAGAGGGCAATCATGTCCTGCCATAATTCTCTATTCTTTGTTTTCAGTAATGGTGCCACTTCCTGATGTTTGATACTTCTTTCTTCCAAACCAGTTCATTAAACTTGACACCCGGATCTCCCTTCTCCATCATCTGCTTCTTTTCCCTTCAACCAGTTTCTTATTTACCACATTTTCTCTGTCCATGCTGTCCTTAATATTCTCCTTAAAATAATCAAGGTATTTCACAGGTGTGCATGAAGGGAAAGAGATTGGATCCAAGACAATGTGTCGTAAACAATGAAGTTTTCTATTTGTTTTTTTTTTTCCAAAAAAATTAATTATAATTCTTTCATTTTCAGATTTACTCTGTCAAACGTAAGTTTTATTTATTAAATTTTGAATTAATCATGGATTATCTTGTAACTTCAAGATTTCAATGATTTGTTTTATTTTTAGAATGACATTGTAGAGTAGGTGCGAGAAGCCAGATCTAGCAGGTTTGAATACAAAACAAACATTTGTGCCAGATATGGCAAGGTTAAATGTTAAAAAATTAAAACAACCTTCTTTGTTTTCTTTTGTTATTTTTCTTTTCTTTTCTTTTGTTTTTTAATTTTCCATGCAGTTGTAATTTTATATTTTCTTTTTTAATTTATTTTATCTCCAGTGTCAACATGAAATCAGAAAGATTTGAGAATTCCAAATGAAAATGGTGACACACTTGATGTTGCGATTGTCGTTGTGGTGATGTCTTAAATCTTATATGATAACAGTTCCTCACACTTAGACCTATGTCAGTTCTGATTCTACAGTTCTATGATCAAAAGCATTCCAGCCATGACCATCATGACTTTTTCTGGACATGAAGTAAACCAACAGCAACATTATCACATATGTACATTTTCCAAAAATATAATTGGGTGTGACATGATGAAAATTTGGCTGCTATTACTAGTAGGTCGAGCATTTATTTAGATGAACTGATTGGATGTGTTGTTTAACGCCAGGTCAACCCTAACTTGTATTTTGGCATAAATAAAAAATTTTTTTTTTAAATAGTTTTACTTTTTTATCCGTGACTAATGGGGTTAAATCTAGTATTTGTCCTACTGGTGTCTTTCCTTGAACCACTAAGTTATTGGGATGTAAATGAACCAACACCAGTTGTCAAAGGGTAGGAGGATAAACACAACCATAAGATACATATACAAATATATATATACATGTATGTATGAACAGTATGTAGAATGGGCTTTCACCAACCAAATTCACTCCCAGGGCATTGGTCAGCCCAGGGCATTGGTCAGCCCAGGGCTAAAAGCAGGAGACACTTGTCCAAGGTGTCACACAGCAGGACTGAACTCAATGCCATGTGATTGCAAACAAGCTACTTAACCACACAATGAGTTGAAGACAAAGAGTAAATACCCTCACTATATTACAAAGTAACCCGATAAGCATTTTGTAGCCATACACCCTAGATATGTAGATCATATTCTGTGAGTAAGACTGCTTTTAACATCTTACAAATTGGGGAGACAAAAATCATAACTTGATAAACGATACAGGTTCAACACCAAATGACTCAGCACTGTTGAGTCTTGCTGTACAAGTGACCCATTGTACCAGTAATTTGCTGTACGATCCAAGAAGCATGCAAATTTTTTGTCTTGAAGTATGAGCACACAAATCATCCCACCTTTAAGGTAATTCAGTTTACATATTGTTTTGCATTCTCTTTTCTTTTTCTTTTTATAATTGTCATTTTACTTCTGTCTACACCTTTTCTGTTTTAAAACCCATTAAAAGTTATTTTTGAGTGGTTTTTTTTTGGAGGGGGGGGGGGGGGCTGGAATGATTAATTATATTTTAGTTAATTTCAAAGGGAAATTTGATTTGTAAAACAAGTGAATTGTAAGACGAGCTCGGTCATAGAATGAATGAAACTCGTACTGTGACGTATCACTGTACTTCTATTAGGCTATACAAATTACAAGCAAGAACTTGAAATTCTTGTAAGCAAGCTGACCTATTTAGTGGATATCCCACCAGGTGGCAGTGAGTACAGCTGTGCTTTTTTAAGTCTTTTCATACAACACTTGTGCAAGTGATATCTCTTGATTTTGTGACCTCCTTGGCTTATTTTACTTAAATTTCATCCCGGGTACGGTTTCTAAGAGAGATGTGAGTCTCACTGATGTCTTAAAGTGAAAGTTAAATTCACAGTTTCGTTTTGTCTGGGAAATGAAAACAAGCATGTATAAAATGGTATTTGATAGGAATTATATCATTTTGCATTTATTTTTGTCTGTACATTTTCTGATGACAAAGGAAAAAACACCAGGAGAAAAAAGAGAGAAATTCCAATTTATTCCTGACAGTTATTTTGAATGACCATTAGAAAAACAATGGAATATGGTAAGAGTACCAGTGTAATTCAAGAATAATAGAATGGTTTTGATAATGTCAAATTCATGGAATGGAATTTGTCAAGTAGCTTCATAATGGAACAGGCTCAATTGTTCCATAAAGAACTTAAATTGGAACATAATTTGTAACTTAAAGGGCATGGATAGGTGGCCATCACTGTTCGGCTAGAGGTAGCGCTGCCAAATTACAGCAACATTCGTTCTAAACCAGGACTGCCATATTATATTGGTAAAAGTATAACCATACTTTTACCAATATAATATGGCTGAATATCTCTCGTTGTGAGATTCAAAAATAGTAATTTTCTAAATTGAACACATTCTAATTTATTTTGGTTTGGCACATTTAGTAATATTCAATATAATTTGGTCCAATTTATCATATGTATTATGGTACTCCCCAGTTATAGACAACTATTAGTTTTTTTAATCCTAAAGCATTAGTTGCTAGACCATTAAACAATGGGAATAATACATTTCTAAATCTCTGAGAGAGATTTATACAGTTGTAACACGATAAAATGGTGGTATGTTGTCAACTTAATGTGACAGTCCCATGAAAGGCAAAAATACTACTGCTATTTAAGACACAGGAAATGTGTCATGGTTGACAGGAAGCGGTGCTTCCTAGGGCTAAATAGCAGTAGTATTATTCCCTTTCATGGTACTATCAGTTGACAACATACCATCACTTTATCATTAAACAATGAACCATGTGCCATGACAATTGCTTCTGACAGACTCTTATACGGGAGATGCTTGAAGATTCTACCCCCACAATTTCACCAGGAATGGACGAACGGATAACCATCCAATTCTTTTCTCTTTTCCTTCCCCATGAGGTAGTGATAGCTATTCCAAAAGTCCACTGATTAACAATGACACCTATTTCATTTAAGTAATGGTTAATTTACTAATCCTGCTGTAAATATAAAAATTAACAGTCTATAATTGGAAAGCCCTCTTATTATTTAAATCTCAGATTTAGAGTTAATGGTTAAGGGACAGAATGACCATGGTTGGAAAGCTAGAATTGTTTCCGAAATTTCTTTGCACAAATGACTCATATTTTTAGAGAATGTTTCAAACCGAAATAAATTGAAGTATCATCTAAGTTTTTGAAAAATATTTTTTTTAAATTCTGTTTCAGACGATAAATTTCGAGATATCCATATCAATATATTCTTTTCTACTCTAGGCATACGGCTCGAAATTATTTGGGGAGGGAGTCAGTCGATTAGATCGGATGGTGTGCGCATTCTTTACCTCCGCCTAATAACCTCCTGGATCAATAGTAAATAGAATCGGTGTTTCTTGTTACTTTCTAATTTGACAGTTCCAATAATTTATTAGATTCGTTAAAACGATGTCAAAAAAACACAATAAATAATAATAAAAACAAAGTTCAAGAAAAACAGTTGTAATTTATACCAACGAAAAACATTAAGTTTACGAATTCGGAAAATGCAGATGTTAAAGGGGATTCGAGCAAAAAGCTCTTCGTCTGATTAAATATCTTAATTTAACAACAGAAATTAAAGTGATGGTTAACTGGTGGAAATGAGATTTAGATTAATCCTTAAACGACGCGAAATGGTTGCAATGAATGTGTGCCAATCGGACAAAAGCCAAAATTTTTTTTTTTTTCTTGAGGGTAATTTTTAGGTACTAGTCACTAGTAACTAGTGGGATACATGAGTCCCGAAATATTTCTACTCTAGGCACAAGGTCCCGACCCCAGTACGCAACTGGTACTTAATTTATCGACCCTGAAAGGATGAAAGGCAAAGTCGACCTCGGTGGAATTTGAACTCAGAACGTAAAGACAGATGAAATACCGTTAAGCATTTTGCCCAGCGTCCTAACGTTTCTGCCAGCTCGCCGCATTAAGGGTCCCGAAATATTGACTTAAAGATACAAGGGGCTCAGACTAAAAAAAAAAAAAATGCGAAATGCTTAACGGTATTTTATGTCTTTAAGTTCTAAGTTCAAATTCTGCCGAGGTCAACTTTACCTTTCATCCTTTCAGGGTCAATAAATTAAGTACCAGTTGTGTACTGGGTCGATCTAATCGACTGGTCCCCTCCCCCAAAATATCGGGCCTTGTGCCTAGAGTAGAAGAGAATATTTCGGGACCCTTGTATCCCCTAGTACCATTTTTTATACTTATTTTCTCATTAAATAACTACAAAAACTATTATGATCGTTGTTTTCTCATACAATAAAATTTACAATCTCATTATTGAAAAGTGCTACAAAACATCCACTTTCCTTTGATGAGGTCGTGTCCATGTAAAATTTTTAGAAACATCAGTTCCTGATCCACCGTTTAAGTGTTAAAGTATCTAACCCTAAGGGACAGGCCAGAGGCCTCTAGAGATTAAGAGATAATCTGACTTGGGAATGCTAAACCAAAGTATTCCAAATTATCTACTGCAAAAAAAAAAAAACTTTCAATTACTATACATAGATACTTAGACATAAATATATATATATATATATATATATATATATATATATATATATAAACAAAAGTAAATGAGTATATGCATATATACGTACAGGTATGTGCATACCGACATCCACCTGTATGTATAGGTGCATATCTGGGTACAGGACATTGCAAACAAACGTAGACGAGAACACACGAGCCACATAGAGAACATTCTACTTCATCAGCTACCCACGTTTTAACACCGGCGTTTCGACGAGCTTCGGGCAGGACGCATCGTTAAAACGGCTCGTCCCATGGATCGCAGATTAAATTTGTATACGCAAATTAAATCTAGCCATGGAGGAATGTAGTGGCGGACAAAAAACAAGACAGGAAAACAAACAGAAAAGGCTTTACGGCCAGACGAGAAAAATTATGTGTGTATGAACGCGATGAGGCACGGAACCGAGAGAGACAAAGTGGTGGCGTGCGTTACTTGGCGAAAGCCAAGGAAGGAAAGGATTATTGACCGGAAGCATGTGACCATGCCGGTGTAAAGGGAAGAGAGAGAGAGTGGTAGAGGGAGAAAGAGAGGGAGGAAGTAGAATAGGTGAGCAACGAGAGGAAAAGAGAAAGAGAGGAAATACGAGGGGGAAAAGGAGATACGTATATATATGGATGTGCTAAACTCTTCTTTCATCTTCTGATTTGGATCGCACACGCAAACACACGGCTATCCTTGCCTTCAAAGCATCACTTTCACTTTGTTAATGACCAGTTATAACGAAAGTGAAACTGGTGTCCTAAATACAATAACAGCTTTCTCATTCTCTCTCGCACATATGTAGTAGTTGTATTAAAGAGTCAAAGCTATTGAAAAGGTTGCAAGACGAAACGAAAATTTTAGAAAAATAAACAAAGAAATAAGTGGAAATTTTAGCGGTGAGTGTGTTAAATTATAAGGTACCAAAAGAGAATGACTCTCTCCAGACAACAAAAGATGCTTCAACACTCACATAAAGAATCTTGCAACCCAAATCCAAAAACGTATTGAATATATCTATGGCTAAAAGGAGCGTTTTTATTTCAATGTTAACCTGGTTATTTAGTTTTTCTCATTCCCCACTTTTGAAAATATTACTAAAGACCTTACAGTACCTGTAGCCCCAAAACCCTATTTAATTCTTGGTGACAGTTTGAATTACTGTGTATTATTAATTAAAAGATTTTAACATTTTGATTCTTTTTGATTGAAAAATCTCATAAACACGATTTTTTTTAAGTCATAAATATTTGCAATAAATAAATAGATAGCAAGTTGCTTTAATTTCGATTTCATGAAATATTTAATTCTGTGTATGTTACCATTCGCTCACTTAAATAACAAATGGATAGGAACTGACATAGTCTTTGAGAAAAGGTGGAAGTGGTAATTTTCGTATGGAATAATGAAGTGGGGTCTCTGCCTCCGTTTTCTCAACTGACACATTGATCACGAGTCTGCAGAGATGTTTTAATGTTGGAACTGAGTGTCTTAATGGAATTTCCAGAATTATTGGTATGTGTTTGTTGACAGAGCTATCGAACCAGCACCAATGGTTTTGAATCCCTCTTTCATGTCGGGGTCCTTTTGAACAACGATTGGAATAAAACTGTACAAGTTCAATAACGGTTTGAAAAAGAGGTATTTTATTTTGGGCTTCTTTGACACAATCCAAATGAAAGAAATTGTAGCGGGAAATAATTTTGGTACTAATCACTTTGTCGAAGGTTTTCACCGACAATGCAAACACATTCTCTGAATTAAAACTGTTTCGTAAGAGAAAGGTTCCATTTTCGGTATTTAATAGAATGTGGTGTGCCTTCTCCCTGCTCATTTCGGAATAGTACCATTTTCCTTCGTTTAAATATTGCTTGTTGATTAAAATAATTCGTAGAAATTTCATTTTTGTATCTGTCAGTGGTGATGACGTTGGAACCAAGTGAAGATTCATCTCGAGTTGATTCGGTGATCGTTTCATTTTGAATGAATACGAAACAAGAGAATTCGAATCAGTTTGACTTATTTGTTGGAATTTCTTTGAAAACACTCTGAGTATAAAAATCCAGACAATTGCGTTGTAGTTCCTTCTGTCGACATGTAAGTAATCAGGGATTACTTTTGTTTAATTATTTTCTTTCCGAGAGAAAAATGAAATTGTGCCACAATCCATGTAAGAGAAATGAAATAGTTCCGAAGTTTCGAGCAGGAATTTAAAAGGACGAGAAACCAACAAATATTGATTTTTTTCTTAAACCAAGTCCGAGACAACATTGTGTGAATTGAGTAAAAGAAATTTATGAGGTTTTATATTTTGTTTTCAAAAGATACTCCTCCTATAAGTAAAAAGATGCGGAGTTATGTCTTAAAATGCTGGATGTGAAATCTGAGAGTTGATAACTGAAAAACAATTTATTTGCAGAATGTTGGTGAGTAAACGACAAAGAATTTTTTTCTTTCCATTCATTCAACTGTATAACATATCATCTTTGAATGTAACGAGTTCGTTGTGTTTCTCTTTACTTTGGGTTGACTGAATAATTATGTAATAATTGATAATATGGTTACGAAAAATATTAATCAATAATTTTAAGTGATATTTTTTTTTAAATAGGCTTTTATTCCTTTTTTTTTTCTTTTTACAAACAAAATTTCGGTTTCTATCGGAGATTGAAAAATCATGTGTATGTGTAGACCATGTGAATGAGAACGGGGTACTGTCAGGGAAAGAACGTAAGAGAATTGACAGAGAAGTAATAAAGAAAAAAACAATAATTGCGAAAGTTGCTTGCCTTGAGTGAAGTTGTGTCGTTGTTGTGATCCGAGTTTGAGTCTCTCAACTGGGCCCCTGTTGTGTATCTCTGAACTCTGATGCTGCAAATATTCCACAAAACTAATATGCTCAACGAAGTTTCAAAGCTGTGTTACTCTGTGTTAAAATCGTGCCGCTTCTGTGACCCATCTCGGAGCTGTGCCCCACAACGCCACTCTCTTTGTGCTCCACCGGGTTTCAGTACGCTCCCTCGTCGATGGTCCTCTAACACACCCCATCACTTTTAGGGTTGTGCTTCTTAGACCCACAAATTCTCGGTTATGTATCCCAAGTAAAGTAGAACATCTAAATGAAAATAATCCAAAAATTGTCGCAGACATCATCCATTGTCTCGGTTGTCTCTTTTGCTGCAACTCTCTTCGAAACTTTCACAACGATAGCTAAGAAAAGATAGAATATTTGCTGTTCCAATATATTTAGAACTATGTCGCCATTACCTTAGAGTTGTGCCGACACCCCGACGAGACAAAGCAGCCTGTTCACTGCTTTCAAATTTCTTCAGTGATAGGTCCGTTCTAAACGCATTTGTCTCGTCTTTAATACGGCACAGCTTTTCGGCAATGTACCGCTCCGAAGTCAGAACATGGGCCAGAATCAAGTGGGGAGAACTTGTGTATTTGTCTGTAAAACCACCGGCTGTTAGAACTGGCTCTCCGTCTCTGCCAACTTGAGTTATTTTGCTATTTACAGTCGTCATCAAAAGATGGAACAAGATGTGAGATTTAAACTTAACATAGCATTACCACAGCTGCCATTGTATCCCAGGGTTGAATGCAGGTCCCGGCAGGTATTGAGCTGTCATCACCGGTGATTATGCCACTGCTAATGTCGCCAGGTATTCGCTGACAGTGACACCAAGTCGTAAATAAAGAACTGTCAAAAGAAAGAGAAAGTGAAAGACTTCTGTATTTCTAAGAAATTCTGTATTTCTAGGAAAATGAAGCTTAAATCAATATTCAGAAACGTAAACATTTTACTTCTACGATATTATTATTATTATTATTGTAAACCCCCATACTTTATACCTGTCTTTGTATTGTCCCTTCATCCTTCGCCCTGGGGGCAAATAAAAGAAATCGGTTGGACGTAAGGAATGTGGACTCCCCCCCCCTTTTTTTTTCTTTACAGAATCCCCCATTTTCGAGTACGGCGATTCTGATACAGTTCTATATCTAAGTGTATTAAAAAAAAAACACACCCAGCAGTGACCAGTGAGGACACCAGATGCATGTCGTTTGAGGGTGGGGGTTAGTTTTAACGGCGTCTACTCATAGCCAGTCACATGCTCAGACAAGAAATTGTTGTCTCTGATATAGGAAAAGTGAAATCATTGACTTTAAGATGGTGGTAACATCACTCTGACCAGACTTGTTCCGGCTCTCCAAGAATACAAAACCAGTCAACATGGTTGAACCCCTAGAAGGATAGACTCAATATTTCCCACCAGATAAAGAAATCAAAATACCAGGTCTTGGTCGACAAGACCCTTGTCAAGGGCGGGCATGCATTGAAGTAGGCTGCTACGGCTTTCCATCTGGATCAGTGCACTATTTCCTGCAGAAGACAGGCCTGAAACCCAGGCAGCTGAAGAAAGCCATGAAGGAGTTAAGCAAAGCAGCTGAAACTACCTCGAGGTGGCTATGGTTGAGAAGAGACTGCAAGCGGAACCCTTCCGCAGGTGAAGACTAGCTCAGTCCTCGCTGCCCCTCTCAGCTAAAGCGTACAGGCTAAGGGGGCAAAACGCTTGTGACTCTGAGTATCTCCTGCAGTTTTTACATAGGACAAAGCATCTTTCCTGTTCATTTCACCAAATATATTATTTATTTATTTTTTTTATCTCTTGAGGCTCACTGTATTATGTTTGCTTCTGCTTAACTATGTGTTTTTCATGTAGAGAGTGCCCCTGAGGAACACTTTCCAGCCGTCAACCAAAGTATTTTATTCATTAACAGTGTGCTAGATTTTGCTATCAGCATTGATAGGTGGCCTAATTACAAGGGAATATAAAATTAACGCAAACGATTTTCCTGGAATGACCTCAACACAGATAGATAACAGCTTATTATCTAAATAGCCAACTACACAATTTGATGGCTGAGATAGCAAATGAGCCTGCTAGAAATAGCAGCCAAATAAATCACAAAATTTGACTTAATTAAAAAGTAACACAACAGCTTCTCATACAAAAGTGCATATGTATATATATATATATATATATATATATATATATATATATATATATATATATATATGTATGTATGTATGTATGTATGTATGTATGTATGTATGTATGTATGTATATGCACAGACATGAGCATAGCTGTGTGGTTAAGAAGCTTGCTTCTCAACTATGTGATTTCAGGTTCAGTCTCACTATGAGCCAACTCGAGCAAGTGTATTTTACTATAGCCCTGGGCCAACCAAATCTGAGTTCAAATTCCGCCGTGGCCGACTTTGCATTTCAATTTTTCGGGGTCGATAAATTAAGAACTAGTGAAACACTAGCGTCGATGTAATCGGCTACCCTCTTCCCTACAAATTCCAGGCCTTGTGCCTATAGCAGAAAGGACTATATTTATATATAAACTACAGATGTATCCCCCTCTCCGACTTTGTTTCCTCATACCCTTTTGAAAAATGGATATGTTTTAAAAAGTTTTCCGTAGATACATTTTAGACAGCACATTTGGGTTATATCGGAAATTGTTGTGAAAACCTTTTTCTGGATGGATTGTATCGACTTTATTTCCTCCTAACTTACAGAAAAAAGAGGTATTTTTTATTGAAATTTTCTACAAATACCTTTCAGATACTCTAGATTCCGATTGCATCAGAATTTGATATGTCTGACATCACATTTGAATGTGGTGCGTCATTCTGCATATGCGAGAATCAACCAATATTTTTCGGGGGGGGGGGGGTCCGCTCTTTAAATTCCGATTTAATTGTAACCGAAATCACCTGAAAATTTCACAACAAAATATCCAAGTTTTGACTTAATTAGTCAGAGGTGGTGGTGGGGTACACTTATGTGAGTATCCTGACATTAAATGATACCACAATTTTGTTTAGCAAAACTGTTGCGTCATTTGAACCAGCATTTATGTATATAGGCATAAATTCAGACGTTCCCCCCTTCTCGAATTTGTTTCCTCATAACTTTCTGAAAACTGGATTTTTTTTTTTTTTTTTTTGATAAAAATCTACAAGTAACAAATACGTTCCAGATAGATTAAGATTATCTCGGAATTTGATGAGAAAAACAAAAAAAAAGGGAAAACAAACTTTATATTGAGATCGGATAATTCACACAACTCGACTTTATTTCCTCATACGTTCTGAACAGGTGCATAAATTATTCGTTCCACCCCTTAACAAATTCTAATATAATCCTAATCCTAATCCATATCATTTCAAATGCACCTCTAGGCGATTTCTTCTTAACATATGCATTTTTTAGATGGGGCGATCACATATTTGTTGTCGTGCTGATGTCTGTGATAAATTCTCGGTTCTTGAGAAACTCCGTTACTTCTGCCAAATATTAAAAATATATATACATATACTCATAATTTGAGTTCTATT
Organism: Octopus bimaculoides; assembly: GCF_046866305.1. NCBI lineage: Eukaryota > Metazoa > Mollusca > Cephalopoda > Octopoda > Octopodidae > Octopus > Octopus bimaculoides. Next base: position 3,126,880 of record NC_142938.1, on the reverse strand, counting down.
TTTCCTGTTTGCATTACGAAACATTATATATATATATATATATATATATATACACACCGTAAATCCTCGAGTATAGTCTGCCCTTGAGTATAATACGCAGGGGATTTTTAGGGGGCTGTACCTCTGAAAAACCTAAACCTTGTGTATAATATGCACCCCTTCTCCAACTTGAGTCAAGGAGGTCTATATAACGTCCTTGGTTTGTAAACGTATATACGGTCACGTCCTTTATTATTATTGTATTTATAACATAGTGCAAACGTGTAGCTTTTTTTGTGTACTTTGCAGAAAATAAAGAAATAACAGTAATAACGTCCGTGAAAAATAAATATTAAGTAAATTGCCTTTACATATTTATCACTTAGAAAATATTTTTCATTTTTAACCTCGTATATAGTACGCACTAGGGATTTTGACCTTTAAATTTTGGGGGAAAAAGTGTGGATTATACTCGAGGATTTACGGTATATATATAATTTCGTTTTGGGATTTGGTTTGCAAGATTCTTTATTTGAGTTCGTGTGTTGAAGCATATTCTGTTGTGTCTAGGGAGAGTCATTCACTTTTAGTGCCTTATAATTTAACACACTCACAGGTAAAATTTCCCACTCAATTTCCATAGATAAATAAATAACTAAATAAATGAGTGGCAATCCGTCGCTTACGACGAGGGTTCCAGTTGATCCGATCAACGGAACAGCTTGCTCCTGAGATTAACATGCAAGTGGCTGAGCACTCCACAGACATGCGTACCCCTTCACATACTTCTCGGGGAGATTCAGCGTGACACAGTGTGACAAGGCTTGCCCCTTGAAATACAAGTACTACTCAGTTTTGTCAGCTGAGCGGACTAGAGCAACGTGAAATAAAGTGTCTTGCTCAAGGACACAATGCACCGCCGGGAATTGAACTCGCGGCCCTACGATCGTTAGCCGAACACCCTAGCCACTAGAGAGAGAGAGAGAGAGAGAGAGAGTTGAAATTTACAGAAAAACAAAAGACAAAAACAGGTGTATAAACAACAAACAGGTGTATTAGTTTGATGCTTGGGAATGTGAGAAAGCTTTTTATGTTTCGAGCCTAGACTCTTCAACAGAAAGGAATGAGAGAAAACAAAGAGAGAATAAAACTTGTGGATTTAACGATATATATATATATATATATATATATATATATATATATATATATATATATGGTTCCGAGTTCAGTCCCGCTGCGGGGCGCCTTAAACAAGTGTCTTCTGAGTGGATTTGGTAGATGGAAACTAAAGGAAGCCCGTCGTATATATATATGTGTGTGTGTGCGTGTGTGTTTGTCCCGACCACACCGCTTGGCTACCGATGCTGTTTTGTTTGCGTCCCCGTAACATATGCCGTTCAGCATGAGCACCCTATTAAAAAAAAAAAAACCCACCGGAGCTTATCTATTTGACAAAACATTCGAAAGTGGTCGCCCAGCAAGACCGCAGTCCTATGGCTTTAATACGTAAAGGATTAACTTATGACCCTAGCTGTCCGAAATATTTAGTCTTTAGCAAAATATCAAGTAATTTCTTCAGTTTAATCTAAGATTGTCCTTACTATAATTCGACATAAACACAAACATTATATAGAATAATAATATATATAAAGGCGGCGAGTAGCTGGCAGAAACGTTAGCTTGCCGGGCGAAATGCTTAGCGGTATTTCGTCTGTCTTTACGTTCTGAGTTCAAATTCCGCCGAGATCGACTTCGCTTTTTATTCTTTCGAGGTTGATAAATTGAATACCAGTTGCGTACTGGATCGATTTAATCGACTGGCTCTCTACTTCCCCCAAAAATTCAGGCCTTGTGCCTAGAATACAAAAAAAAAATGCGGTACTCCAGCACGGCCGCAGTCAAATGGCTAAAAAGAATAAAGAAAAAATATATATATGTGTATGTATGTATATAAAATGCATGGTGAGTTTTTCCGAAATGTTAGTAAGTTTTGGTGAAATATGTATTTTGCGTGATCAAAACAAACGTATTGATAAAATAAAAGCCAGCTACTTACGAATGTGACACAAATCTATTTACATATAAACTACAAACTGTTAGATTTTTCGGAAAGCAACGTTTATTTCTAAGAATACGCTAAAGTGAAAGCGTTTCGTACGCCTGCGCATGTTTGCGATACGCTTGCGTCAAGTCGTAGAAACATGAGACTGAAGCCCGTGGGTATCCAGTGGAATTGGTACGTTGTGTGTGTGTGTGTGTGTGTGCGTGTATGCATGTGTGTCTGCGTCTGTGCATGTGTGTGTGCGTGCATATGTGTGTGTGCATACATATTTGTATACGTATATGTATACGTTATTGCGTACGTATTTGTGAATGTTTGTATACACACACAATATACTGGTGTACAGACAGTTACACACACACACACACACACACATATATATATATATAAGAGTGAGAGGGGGAGAGACAGAGGAAGGTATATGCGTACGTCTGTATCTGTGTGCGTCTCTCTGTCTATATCTCTCCCCTCTCTCTCTCTCTATGTATATATGTATATATGTATGTATATAGATATAGATATAGTTGTGGGTGCGTGCGTGCGTGCGCATGTTCTCGATTGTGCCTGTATCTTGGGAGTGGCCGTATTACGCATCTGCGTGGTACTTAGATTCGTGGGAGAAGGCAGAGGAACTTATACACATAACCACATGTAGAGTGCAGGTGCCACCAAACTACTACTGCTGCTGCTGCTACTACTACTACTACTACTAACTTGCTATTACTTGGGAAATAAAAGTGACAAGAGGAGGATACCGCGAGGACCAATGCCTTGAATCTAGGTACATCACAGGCGTGTCTCTGTGATAAGTTCGTTTCCCAGCCACATGGATTTGTGTTCAGTTCTGCTGCATGGCACCTTGGGCTGACTGAAGTTTTGTTAGTGGTTTTGGTAGGCAGAAACTGTGTGGAAGCCTGTCGTGTGTGTGTGTGTGTGTATCATCATTATCATCATTTAACGTATGCATGGGCAACCTGCGGCCTGCGGGTAACATGCGGCCCTCGACGAATCTCTAGGTTACTAATTTCATATTGTGACAAATAAAATAAAGAAAAACTGCAGAAAATTCAGTATAAAATGGACAAATAATATTTTATGCATATCTTGTTTTATCATGTAGCCCTCTCCCACTTGGAAAACGTACAATGCAGGGCTCCCAGTTGATGGAAAGTTGCCTATCCCTGGTTTAACGCCTGTTTTCGATGCTGGCATGGGTTGGACAGTTTCACAGGAGCTGGCCAGATTCCATTTGCCCGTTGTGGTATGGTTTCTATGGCTGGATGGCCATCCTTTTATTTCAAATTCTAGCACAAGGCCAGCAATTATAGGTAGGGCTGGATTAAGACCAATTGAGGCCCTTAGCACTTAAAAGACTTTGGTGCCCCCATAAAAGATTATGTTTGAAAAGATTTATATTTGAAAAGTTTCCTCCTACTTTTTTGAATTGCAAACTCTTTGATCAGATCCTCAAACTTAATCTTAGGTAGTACATCTACATTTATACTTAGTAGAGATAAAAGTATCCCAAATCTTATATTAGCAAGTTTAAAGTAATTTCTTTTGTGCTGTAAACCATTTACCATTTCTGTGGTACCCCACTCCTTCCCTTGATGCCCTAAGCATGTGCTTATTTTGCTTAATGGTTAATCCAGCGCTGATTATAGGGAAAGATGCTAGTCGGTTGTATCAGCCCCTGGAAGGTTGAAAGACAAAGTCAACCTGAGTGAGATTTGAACTCAGGACATAAAGTCGGTGGATATGTCGTTAAATATTTTGCCCAGTCTGCTAATGATTCTAAATATTTTCAATTTTGAATTATAAAACAGCACAAATAATGTGGGGTCGCATCAAGGAAATGTCCTTGTGTGGTGCTCTGCAGACAGACTCAAAACTATTTGCATATATTCCTCAGATTTGCTAGAATGCTGGAAAAATGCTTAACAGCATTTCATGTCTTCACTTTCTGACTTCAAATTCCGCCGACATCAGCTTTGCCTTTCATCCTTTCGGGGGTCGATAAACTAAGTACCAGTTGTGTGCTGGGGTCAATGCAGTCAACTTACTCTTTCCCCAAAATTCATGGCCTTGTGCCAAAAATTTCAAATTATTATAGAAATCGATGACCTCAGCAGAATTTGAACTCAGAATGTAGTGGCAGACGAAATACCGCTAAGCATTTTGCCCGGCGTGCAACCGATTCTGCCAGATCGCCGCCTTACAACATAAAAAATAATGAAAATAATATGTGAGCATTATCAGTGTTTCACTTTCTGTTTCTCTGGTAATTATATCTTGTGGTAAACATCCAAGACATGAAAAGACTTCGTTTCATACATGCTCCTATTACTAATTACTGAAATTACCTAATTAATAAATTAGTTCTATAAATTTGTGGTTTCTTTCTTTTTTTTTGTGTAATTATCAAAAAAATAAAAATGTTAATATTATAATACTATGCAACACAGAAATGTGTCAAATAAGCACATAACATTTTTTTTTCTGTTTCCTTTTTTTTTTTTCCCCCCCCATATTTTTGCTTCCAAAAGATGTTTATTCACATTCCAATCTTTTCAACAAGGAAGTTTATGATTTTTCAAAAAAAAAAGAAGAAAAAAAACCCCCAGCTTTTTAATCTTTTAACTCCCTAAATCCTAATTTATTGCAATTTCTTATTTTAAACTTTCCTGGTTTTGTTTTTAAATATATATATGTGTGTGTATATATTTGTGTGTCTGTGTTTGTCCCCCCACCCAACATCGCTTGACAACCGATGCTGGTGTGTTTACGTCTCCGTAACTTAGCGGTTCGGCAAAAGAGACCGATAGAATAAGTACTAGGCTTACAAAGAATAAGTCCTGGGGTCGATTTACTCGACTAAAGGCGGTGCCCCAGTATGGCCGCAGTCAAGTGACTGAAACAAGTAAAAGAGTAAATTGATTCTTTGATTAATCCTTCATTCAATCAATCGTCAAGGTTTATCAAAGTCCTTTCATCACTAATTGCCACACCCGCCCCACCAAAAGAAAAAATAAAATACTAATCAATAAAAGGAAAACTTATTGCATTAATAGACGGAAAACTGTTGACTGTCACTGGGAGGCTGCTCGAGGGCCGATGGAAGGCTGCTTGAGTGCAGTTGGAAGGCTGCTCGAGGGCCGCCGGAAGGCTGCTCTAGGGCCGCTGGAAAGCTGCTCCAGGGCCGCTGGAAGGCTGCTCGAGGGCCGCTGGAAAGCTGCTTTAAGGCCGCTGGAAGGCTGCTTGAGGGCAGCTAGAAGGCTGCTTGAGGGCAGCTGGAAGGTTGCTCGAGGGCCGCTGGAAGGCTGCTCGAGAGCCACGGGAAGGCTGCTTGAGGGCAGCTAGAAGGCTGCTTGAGGGCAGCTGGAAGGTTGCTCGAGGGCCGCTGGAAGGCTGCTCGAGAGCCACGGGAAGGCTGCTTGAGGGCAGCTAGAAGGCTGCTTGAGGGCAGCTGGAAGGCTGCTTGAGTGCAGTTGGAAGGTTGCAACACTTGTTGCAGTCAGGCCATCAAACTGATGCTAATATTTCAAGTGAATATCATTCAGGATGTCTGAATTCAATTGCGCATCCTCCGCCTCCGCCTCTTTATAGGCGCAGGAGCGGCCGTGTAGTAAGTAGCTTGCTTCCCAACCACATGGTTCCGGGTTCAGTGCCACTGCGTGGCATCTTGGGCAAATATCTTGTACTACAACCTCGGGCCGATCAAAGCCTTGTGAGTGGATTTGGTAGGCGGAGACTGAAAAGAAGCTCGTCGTATAGATGTGTGTGGGATCTTGTTCAAAACGGGGGCACCAGTATTTTCTTAACGAAACACTTTGAAACTTGGGACACTGGTAGAATGTGTCATATAAAACATCTTTTTCTCTTAGTCTTCTTAACAAAAAAACGTACATCGCAAGTTATTCCATGTTAAAGTTGTCGTATTTCTGTAATTTCAACCAATGACTGACGTCCATTCAGCCGAATACATTAAGTGCTGGGCGGTGATAAAATTATTATTTCCTTGTCAAAAAATGGCTGAAGCATATTGGCAGTAGGGTTAGGGTTAGGGTTAGGCAGTAGCTAATAAACCTTTCATACAGTTCAGGCAGATGTTAACGAAATTATCAATGGAGATTAAATACGCTTTACACCGCTTAAACTGCCAAAGGAGTTAAGTGTAAACAACTGAATACTTGTCAGTGATTGGTTGAAATTATCGAAATAAGACAATTTTTTACATGAAATAAATTCGAATACAAAATTTTTTTTCTGTTCTATAACACAAAATAGATAAGTATACGAAGTTTGAAAGTCTTTCGGCACCAAAAACACTAGATAAAACATTAATGAAAAACTGGTGTTTTGAACAAGATCCTCTGTGTGTTTTTGCCCCCCCCCCCCCAAAAAAAAAACATCGCTTCATAAGTCCTGGGCTCGATTTGTTCGACTAAAGGCGGTACTCCAGCATGGCCGCAGTCAAATGACTAAAACAAATAAAAGAATATGTGTGTGTGTATATATATATATATATATATATATATATATATATATATATGTAGTGAAACTACCTACCGCCATTAGATACAAAACTACTATCGCCATTACATACAATCTTCTCATTTAAATATAAATAAATGCGAGCGTAGTA
>NC_142938.1:3042694-3115194 GCF_046866305.1 Octopus bimaculoides | reverse complement strand
TTCAAATCTCGCCGTAGCCAGCTTTGTCTTTTATTTTTCGGGGTCAATAAAATAAAGTACCAGATATATACTAAGGTCAATATAATCGATTATCCCCCCCCCCTACTGTCTTTGTGTCGGAATTTTAAAAAAAGCATTCTTTAGTTACATCGCAACATTCTGAGTTCAAACCCCACCGAGGTTACCTTTCATTCTTCCGTGATCGATAAAAATAAAATATCAGTCAGATATTAGGGTCCAGGGATCGATACGATCGACTGAGACCTTGTGCTTGTGTTAGAAATCATTAGTGAGTTGTAACCTTTTACTTTCTGAGTTCAAATCTCACCTATTCCATTCTCCTAACGTTTCTTCCAGCTCGCCGCCTTTTAACATATTGCATGTCGGACAATGTTGTAGTAGTAGTAGTAGTAGCGTGTTGGTGTGTTTGTGTTTTAATTTACTCGACGTCGCTAGGTTGTAATATGCGTTACATTAATTTTAAATTTCCTGTAAAGAAATCTGGGCCATAAGACCTCAAAATTGAGCTGAGTGACAGAACAGTAAATAATGAGTAGGAGAATCGTATTTCAGTTTCATTTTCCCGAGTCTTTTAAAGAAATAAGCTGAGGGATTTTGTTGGTATTTATAGATTCGTGTGTGCTTCGAAATCCATTCCCATTCTCACAAAAGTTTATAAAATTCCTGTGACATCAACCAATTCATTGCACGTTTCAAACGCGCGCGCGTTCACACGTACCCATTCACCTTTTTGTTGTTGTTTTTTTTTCTGTCGGTCAAATGACCTGCGGCTATGCTGGTGCACCGTCTTGAAGAGTTTAAACGGTCAAATTAACATCAGTACTTATTTGTCGCTTTCTTATTGCCAAACAAATCAAGCTGTGAAGGATAAAACACACAAACAAAGAAGCACAAATGCACATACACACGCACGCAGTCATATCTTCATGTACGGATATATGCAGTAATCCCTCGACTAACGCAGGTGTTACGTTCCAAAAGCCCCCTGCGATAGGTGAAAATCCGCGAATTAGAAACAGTAATGTACTGTATATTTTTATAATTTACATATATTTATTTTATTATAAACGCAAAACAACACCACAGAGGAATCGACGTGAATTTAAATAATAAACCGCGATAGGTGAACCGCGATATAGCGAGGTATTACTGTACATGATGTCTAGAACCCGACTTAGAACGATGCCATTCAAAGCGTGATTTTTCTCTGAAACATGAGCAGAAACGATACTCTCTTTTCCGATGGTTTTTAACGTTATATTTCTTATCTAATATCTGAAGAACAGAAGCGTTCTCGTCTTGTCTTGGCGCCAGATTTCGAAAACTCTGAAGTCGAGTGTTTAACCTTGGCAATAGAAACTTTGTTTACAAACCCTCATTAACTGATCATCAAAATTTCTCTCAGCCGTAATGACAGTTCGACTACACCTCTTGGCGATAATAGTACAAACAGAAACAGGATCCCCAGAAAGAAAAAAATACTCACCAGGAGCATCAAAAGACTTGATAAAAGAATAAACCAATTAAAATACTCCCACATACAACATCTGCAGACCAACATGAAAACCTGCACTGAAAATCAAATATACTCTATATAACCGAACTTTCCAAAGTCACAAGACAGCAGTAAAAAGAAAATATTCGCCGATGACTCTAAGCTCCAGAAAATCATCAACGGAGAAGACCGAACTGGACTCCAGTCTGATGTATATGCTGTGAGTCAATGGGAAGACAGAACCAAAATGCAACTAAACGAGGGAAAATTTGAGCTGATGAATTTTGGAAGAAAGACCATGCTAAAGCAGTTATACTCTCTTCCTTCGCGGGAACCTCTCCCAGCATCTAATAATATCAGAGACCTAAGAGTAATTGTTGATAACAATCTCAGCAGGAGTGTCCGCATCCACAATAAGGTCGATATAACTCGTAGGATGAGCTCCTGGATCCTAAGAACCTTCCGGTCCAGAAAACAAGGCCCTGTCCTATTTAACATTGTCCCCAAAAGAGATCAAAGAGGAGAAGGATCTCATCACCTTTAAACGGAATCTGAACAGATTTCTTCAAGGAATATCAGATAAGCCACCTGTACCTGGATACAACTCACTCAACAAGAACTCCTTACTCGAATGGACCATGATGCCACAAAACTTGACTTAAAAAGGATTTAGATAATCCGATCAGGAGGTGCTATTAAGTTAGACATGGCCTGGACCAATCTTTGGTCGAAACGTATCTAAGTTTATATTCTTTTACTTGTTTCAGTCATTTGACTGCGGCCATGCTGGAGCACCGCCTTGAAGTGTTTTTTGTCGAACAAAGCTAGCCCAGGATTTAGCCTCGTACTTATTCTATCGGTCTCTTTTGCCGAACCGTTAACTTACGCGGACATAAACACACCAACACCGGTTGTCAAGCGGTGATGGAGAGACAAACACTCACATACACATATATAGGACGGGCTTCTTCCAGTCTCCGTCAGCCAAATCCACTCACGAGGCTATAATAGAAGACAAGGTGCCACGCAGTGGGACTGAACCTGGAAACGTCGTAGAGATGATCATCTGCAGGAATGCTTTCGATCCTATCTCCCCCATCAGGGATGACCTTGGGCTAAACAACAATAACGACCTCTTCAGTGTTTTTCCTGTTGTTGTTGTTGTTGTTGTTCTGGGTGCCGTTGCTGCTGCTGCTGATTATAATGAGGATGATAAGCCGTATTTGGTGCGCGTTTAGTAATGTAAATGGTGGTGGCGATGGCGGGGGGGGGGGGCGCTTTCCTGTTTGCGGTAATGATGTCAGCAAATTTGCCATTACACTTTCGTTGTTGTTGATGTTGCTACTGCTGCTGCTGCTGTTATTGTTATTAGTATTGTTGTTGTTGTGGTGGTGGTGGTGGTGGTGGTGGTTGTAGTGGTGGTGGGTTGCGTTGTTGCTGTCCGATGCGGTTATTAGTTTTTAATCGACATTCAATAATGCGTTAAATGCAAACGATGAGACTGGCTGGAATTGGTTGGGGGAGGGGCTGTGGGGCCGGGGGAGCGGGATGGCGGGAGCAAAATAAGAAATAACACCACCACCACAAACACCGCAATAAAAATTTTAAAAAAGAACAACACGATAATTACAACTTTACACCGACTACCACACTGACTATCATCCCAACCACAGCCACTAACACCCATACTACAACAAGCACAATCAACATTGTATAAATATAAGCGCAGCCGTCTCCGTCGCCGCCACCGAGCGAACGAAGGAGCTTCGGGATGATCGCTCAACGTGTTAGAAATAGCAGCCAAATGTCCTTTGAGAGTCACATCTGCTCCGCTTTTGTGACTATCAAAATGATACTCTACTCTAGATCAGCGGTTCCCAAATTTTTTCCCTAACAAGGACCCGTTTTATTTAAATGAGTTTTCCCACGGGCCCCTTTTAATATGCTTACCCTCGTATATATTAGGCGCAGGCGTGACTGTGAGGTAAGAAGCTTGCTTCCCAACCACACGGTTCTGGGTTCGGTCCCACTGTGTGGCACCTTGGGAAAGTGTCTTCTACTATAGCCTCGGGTCAACTAAAGCCTTGTGAGTGGATTTGGTAGACGGAAACTGAAAGAAGCCCGTCGTATATGTGTGTTTGTCCCTCCAACATTGCTTGACAACTGATGGTGTGTTGTCAAGTCCCCGTAACTGGGCGGTTCGGCAAAAGATACCGATAGAATAAGTACTAGGCTTACAAAGAATAAGTCCTGGGGTCCATTTCTTCGACTAAAGACGGTGCTCCAGCATGGCCGCAGTCAAATAACTGAAACGAGTAAAATACGAAATTTTGAATTTAGTTCACGTACCCCGAGTTCTACCTCTGCGCCCCTCGCAGGGTGTCCGTGGACCCCAGGTTGGGAACTACTGTTCTAGATTATGCGATATTGATTTCCATTAACATAGGAACGACAGGATGGTCACGGCCGGAACATTTTCGATTATCTCATAGGTATGCTTGATTAGAGCTTATCTACAGCTAAGCAGCCTCATACTAACTCCTCAACATTACAACGAACATACCGCTAATCTTTACAATCACGGCTACCACCACCACCTCCGCTACTGTAACCAATGCTATCTCATCACTAAAGAACACCACCAACAACAACAGCACAAACAATACTTGACTGAGAACAACAAAAATGTTCTTGTGACCGCATTTTCTCATTTGGTACCAGGAAGCTTTAGAAGCTCGACATTTCATAAGTAGCAGCAGAGTGTGAAGCCAATGATATCGCGTACGGCCTGTTTGTGTGAGTGGTGACTCAAGTATGCGTTGCGTTTTATCTTCGAAGCCGAGATGTTTACAAAAGCAGCATTGTAATGTGTGCGTGTGAGGGGGGCAGAGGGCGTCCTCGTAAATGTGGCTTCTTTTTTAATTCTTTTTATCGTAGGCGCAGTTGCGTGATAAAAAGTTTCTTTTCCAACCAACCACATGGTTCCGGGTTCAATACCTCTGTGTGGAACCCTGGGCAAGTATCTTCTACAATAGCCTCGGGCCAGCCAAAGCTTTGTGAGTGGATCTGGTAGACGGAAACTGAAAGAAGCCCGTCATATGTGCGTTTGTGTGTGCGCGCGCCTGTTATTTTCTTTTTCGTGCTGTTTGTCTCTAACTACCTTTGAGGTGAACATTGAGCACAACAAAGTCTACAACATCACACATTTCACCCTCAAACCAATGAGGGAACTTCTAAAAGGTTGCTTGACCTGCTAGTAATAGCACCCAAATTTCCCTCTGAACCCATTCTTGAAAAAGGACACTGGATGGTCACGAATGGTAAACTTTTGATCACAGGCTCACTCATTCAGGACTGACCAGGAGTTAAACAATACTAAATCTATTATTAATACTACTCTATCACCAAACACCACAACCAATACTACCAACATCACAACTACCACTACCTTACACCCACTACTACTGCTGCTGCTATCAACAACAGCACTAATAGCATTACCACCACTGCTACAACCAAATGTAACTACCACTACCACCAACACCTCTACCACTTCCACAGCCACCACCAGTTAACGCCAATCTCACGTCTCTCGCTGCCAATTTCACACTGACCGCGTTTTACAGTTCAACTAATCAACTCCACTGATTGTTGTCTTCTCCACAGCCTCTCTTTCTCACTCACTGACAATCACAGAGGTGGTATGCGTGGTAGTGGAGTGTAGAAGAGGTGGTGGTGTATCTGTGGATGTAGCTGTTGTAGTGATTCGGTGGTGATTAGTGTCAGCGTTGTAAACAATGGTAGTATGGGAGCTGGTTGTAGTGTGATTATTGTGATAGATGTATTTGTTGTAGTGTTGTTGTCATAGCTGTGTTGTGGTAGTTGTGATTGATGTTGTGATGTCTTTGAACTCTCTGGAACATTCAATTGTTTAATCAACTTGTTAAAATAGTATATGGCTGAGTATTCCACAGATATGTGATTCTGTAGCAAAAGTCAGTGACACAACATACAAGATGGCAGCTCATTGAAGTACCTGTACAATCCAGCTGTCAAGCTTCCACACAGTTTCCTTCTATCAAAATTCCGTTCACAAGCTGAGACGATATTATGATAAAATAGAATTAAAGAAAAAAACATTGGTCTCAGATGCCAGACAATAGAATTGAACCAAGAACCCAGGATTGCAAAGCAAACTTCATAATGACTGCAGCACTTTCAGTCGACCTCATCCAAAATGGCTTCCTCCCTCTCAGTTATCAACTCCTTGCAAAACAGAAGCCATTTCTTGTTCCATCATTGAAGGCAATAAAAAATTTGTCCTTTTGAAAGCCATGGAAGTCTGAGATGTTTTGGCATATTTGACAAGTTTTAACCCTTTGGCCATATCAAGCTCAAATATTCTACCTTCTGTGTGTTCAAACCAGCCAGATCCAGCCTCTCACACCTACCCTACAATGTCATTCTAAGAACAAGCAATCACAACATTAAAATCTCAAAGCTTCGTGAAAAATGCAGGATTAATTCTAAACAAACATTACATTTGACAGAGACAGCATTTAGTTGTGCTTGTATGGATATGTAATGTCTCTATCTGTGTGTGTGTGTGTGTGTGTTTGCCTCCAGTACCAAAAAATACTGCTGCCAAAATGGCTGAATGTCCAGATTGGTCATTTTGGCAAAACCATCAGTATTCCACCATCACATTTCAATCCATTTGGACCTCAATAACATTCAGCCAGTCTTCAGCTGTCCTCAATGGCTACGGTCATTCGTTGGAGATTTACTCCACTGTCCATTTCATGACTAAGCTTTCATTTCAGTTCCTCATGGTCTTCTCATCCTTACTTACTGACCTCAAGTCTTCCATTATTCTCGTTTAATAACATTAAACACTTTCGGGATTTGTCTTTTTTTTTTGCCCAGAGTTTTGAGTTCTTTGGAAACTTACTTCTCATGTTATTCTAACTTCATACAAAACACCCTCAAACAATTAATTAGGCTTTTCTGATCCCTCTCCTCCTTTCTTTCCTTTCCAGCATCCCAACATATCACGACATGGTCACTTGACCAACTAGAAATAGCAGCCAAGACCACAGCAGATGCTGCTGCCATTCACTTTGCCGTCACATGACAAGATACTCAGAGGTCTTATATCAACAGAAGTGGACAGCCAATGAACACAACAGGTGTGGTCAGTCTGACCTTTGATCTGAACACACAGGTATACAAAGGCCAAGTATGGCAACAAATGCATTTGCACATATAAATACACATGCATCCAAACACGTGTGCACATCCACTCGGTGCCATCCAACCAGCTGAACACAACAGTCAAATCTCCTTCAAATCAAGGTAAATGGTCTTAAGAATGGGAACACATTTGCCATCATCAGGAAACCCTTATCACAGAACAATAAACTAAATGGCAAAACAGACAGGTTTATGGGTGTATTGACCCTTTTTTAATTAATCTGGTTGATGGGTTATGGGGTCAGGTAGGTGGGTGGGTGGATGATATACAATTTTGATGGTCAAATTAATGTACAAGTGGAAGAGGCAGGATGTATCCATATATGCATATACATATGTACATTCATATATACATATATATGTTAAGATGTATATAAACATACGCACAAATGCACACATATACACATTTATATATATATATATATATATATATATATATATATATATATATACACCCATACATGTATGCACACATACATACATTAATATGTATATAAACATATGCACACATTCATGTATCAGTATACATATACACATTTATATATATATCCATACATGTATGTGTGTGTATATATAAATAGAAGTACATGCATATATGCATACATTCATGCACACACACACACACACACACACACACATTATACATACACATATCTGTGTGTGTATGTATACATATATATATATGAGGAAATGATGGCACAATTATGATATCTGGAAAAAAAAATCAACTTCAACCAGAAAAGTCAACTGGAAATTTGGAAAAAGAATTTAAAAAAAAAAAAAACACATCTACCAAAAGTCTAGTAATGTTTTTTTTTCCTTTTTGATTTTTTTTTTGTTTTGTTTTTATCATACAAAGTGCCTGCTTGCAACAGGCTCACTCGACCACCCCCATTCACACAATGTTATATTAAACCTCGCCGCTTCTTGTAGTCTTCTAAATTTAAGGACCTCCGTGGGGTAACTTCTTTCACAGGCTGCGCGGTTCGATTGTAAGCCACAATGGACGATCCTGGAATCGATTGAATAGAAATATTAATTCACGACAAATAAATACACGACAATAATAATTCTTTCTACTCTGGGCACAAGGCCTGAAATTTTGGGGATGAGGGGACTAGTAACCAAGCCCAGGGACTTGATTATTTTATGGGACCCAGGATTGAAAAGTGAACTTCTTCACCATTGCACTATCACAAAGAGGGGAACATTTAAACTGCTTTTACATTCGAAATTTCATGGACTCATGTAACAAGATTCACATGCATAATGTGTGTGCATGAGACATGCAAAAATTTCAACTTAAGGAAGCTGGAGATGGTTCTTTTATCATAGAATACCTTAAAGAAAAAAAGGGGCCACTAATAATTCACAGTTTGAGGTTAGCCATAGGAAAATCGATGTAAAAACTTAATAAATATAGAGTAATACATAGAATCCAATTTCATCAGTTTGTTTATATAACAAGATGAAAACTGGACAGGTGTCCTGCCTCCCCCAGTTTGAAATGATTTGGGAGAGTTGAAATCAGTAAAACAGCACTGTCTTCTAAAATTAGATTAGTTTACTTAAAGCCTAAAGCTCTGTCTGTTTATACACACACACAGCATATTATAAATACATTGGCAGACTAAATTATGATAGTGGGAGAGATAAGGGAGCTAATCCAGGCGTTCTTGAAGTAATTTTATGGGCTAAGAGGAAAAGGGGAGGTAATACAAATGTTACTAATGTCTTCGATATCTTCATATCTTGTGTCTTCATTAACTTTCAAAGCCAAATCTGAAGGGACATTGTAAGGAAGCAAAGGCGCTAATTGGAGAGAAACAGAAAAGACAATCCAAAGTTGAGAAAAGTCATCAATGACTGATGCTCCATGGGAAGGAAACGGCTTAAAAAGATTTCATCAAAATATTCAAATCTCTCTAAAATTACACCCTACAGTTTATGAAAAAGGATGGGGTGGGGGTGGAACAGTAAATAATGACATTAAAGAGAATAATGATAAAGCTATCAACAGCAGAAGGGGACAACATATAAGCAATCACAAAGCATTGTTAACAACAACACGAGGGGCATCAACACCAAAAGAAATGCTAGAAACAGCAGCCATGTAACATCTACATTAGGCATGGTCTGCCATTTTTTGAGAAGTGGGTTATATGACAAAAAAATTCCAGGTAATTTTTTTGTCAGGTGTGCCATTTAGAAAGTTCCACTGGCAACAGTTTGTCCATGACTGACCTACACGTTTGATTGAGCTGCTGGAAATAACAGCCCAAAAATTTCCCTATTCGTTTTGAATAAGGACACATAGTACAATGTAGTTTTGAGTATCCTTAATCAGAAAGGAAAGTCACACTTGGAATGCATTTGACCAGAGATCCTGCTGGCAAGGAGCTATATAATAACAGCATCAATAACAATATCACCATTTTTGCCAATTATAACAACAAGGAGGTTTAATTAACAATTAATAAGCAGAATTTCCACTCACCTGACATGGGCACTTCTAAGTCTATTTTGATATCGAAATCATGTACAGCATAAAGATCTTCTGAATCTCGTCGTTCTGGAACATTCTTTACATCTGGTTTATCTTTGTCCTTGTCCACAGGAACAGGATTCTGCAAGAGAAACAAAGAAATGTCTTGGCTACTGAGAGAATTTCTATGCAAAAAGTGTAGTGGGTGATTTTTAAATGTGCCACCGGCACAGGGGCCAGAGGAGCTGGCATCGACCACGATCAAATGGTGCTTTTTACGTGCCACCAACACAGAAGCCAGTCAAAGCAGCACTGGCATCGGCCACGTTCGGGTGGTGCGTTTTACGTGCCACTGGTACAGGGCTCACAACTGCAATTTCCATGTTGATGTTGATGTACTCAATAGGTCTCCTCAAGCACTGCACACATATTTCAATTAGAATTAGAAGTGTTTCATGTCATTATTTAAGTTTGCTGTTATTTATGTGACTAAGAACATGCTGCAGGTATGTAAAAAAAAAAAATAATAATAATAATTTAACTAGTGTTTGGACTCTGATTATTTTGGGACACTGCTCACTAACGGTTTTTGACTAAAAGGTATTTCTTCTAATATTTTGGCTCCAATTTTATTGACGCCACAATTGACAAAAACGGTTCAAGACATTAACGAGTTAAAGGGACATAACTCGGACTCAATACTCCAAAGTACTGTTGCTGAATATCTCTGGTTGTGAGATTTATAAATAGTGATTTTCTACAGGAATTTTTGTTCAAACATCCCTTGCTGAGACTGACCAAAATAATATGTGGGTGACTTTAGTTATCGAGATAACAATAACTGAAGTGGTAGGGAGAAGTAGTAAGGAGCGACTCAGACGATTAAACAGTCTTGCCTGAGAGGAAGGAGGAAGAGAGGAGGAGGAGGAGGAGAGGCAGCTACTCAGGTAAGTTGTTCACATGTTGTAACGTAATCAAGATGGATGAAGGATCACTACTCACCTGTTTTGATTCTACAGCAGCTTCTCCTCCGTTGGCTTCTGATTCCTGCAGGAGATAACATAATTATTAATTCTGGTTTTATAGGCCACAAGAGCTAATATAAATCAAAAACACCAAAGGACAAACACAGGATAAGAACAAAGGGTTTTGCAAAAAAGAAAGCCCCGTGTAAACATGATAAGAGAAATTTAACAAGTAAAAAAGTCCCAATAAGGGGAGGCGCTTTGAAAGGTTACTCGTGGAAAAACCTATAAAAGCTACGGGAGCCTGGTCAAATGGGGTGAGAGCCCCTGCTTTTATATTCCTTTTTTTTTTAATACATGTGTAATCCCAGAATTGGTCCGTTCATACTGGCCATTTTACCAATATTCCCCCACCTTTCAACAAATTTGCTACGAGATAACACTTCCCTCTCATCTTCCTTTTCAAGAGGAACTTGAAAAAGTTGATGAGGAAAGTGTCTGACTTTAGCCCTTTCAAACGGGTCCACCATACCACCTCTTTCGCTACAGCCACCAGACAAATGAAAATTGCCTTGCCCTCCTGGTTAAAGGAGACCAGCAGGGTAATCTTCACTATGGATTCAGCTGATAATGATAATAATTTTAATTTATTACATCCTTTACAAAAGGCTGTAATATATTGAACTAGATATATAGATGTCAGTTCAATATATTACAGCCTCTTCTAAAGGCTGTAATAAATTAATAATAATAATAATAATAATAAAGTATGAACACAAACTAAAAAGGTTACAAAGGAGTTGGAGGATTTTATGAGACTTCCCTATAAAAACTGACCAGAGGTGCAGGCATGGCAGCTGTGTGGTAAGAAGTTTGCTTCCCAGCCACATGATTTCGGGTTCGGTCCCATTGCGTGGCACTTTGGGCAAGTGTCTTTTACTGTAGTCTTGCGAGGAGCAAAGATCTGTGAGTGGATTTGGTAGGCGGAAACTGGAAGAAACCTGTTTTGTATGTACATACGTATGTATATATGCATGCGCGCACGTGTGTGTGTGTTTGTCCCACCACCACTTGACAACCAGAATTGGTGAGTTTATGTCCCTGTAAGATAGCAGTTCAGCAAAAAAGACTGACATAATAAGTACCAGATTTTAAAATATAAGATAAGTACTGGGTTGATCCATTTGATTAAAATTCTTCTATATGGTGCCCCAGCATGGCCGCAGTCCAATGACTGAGACAAGTAAAAGATAAGATAAAAATTAATGCAAAAAGACCAGATATAATTATCAAGGACAAAATTAACAAACAGTGTAAGATCATAGATTTTGCAATTTGATTGTATATCAGCAGGATCCCAATTGGCATGTGGTTAAATAAGGAACGTCTTTGATTGTATATCTGATGGATCCCGACTGACCCGTGGCTAAACAACAACAATACTATAAAGAATCAAACAATGCCATAGTCAAGTCACTCACTCGTTTCTTTTTCTCTTCTGCTGCTTTAACTTCTGCTACTTTTGCTTTTATTATTGATGAAATCTCAGGGTCACGGACCTGCAAGAAGAGAACAACATCGAATTCAAACATGGTGGAAGCTGGCATAAAACAAGAAGTCTTAAAGCGAGAAAGAAGAATATTGAAATCAGAAAAAAAAAAAAAACAATCTCTTGTTAATTAAAATCAAGAGAATATGTTGTTAATAAAATTTTGATTATTTTGCAGGGAAAAAAAATTAATTGTATTAATTAACAAGAGAGAAAAACTTACTTTTGTAACTAAACTGGGCCGACAAGCTCGACGGGTGAACGGATCTGCCTCAGCCTTGCGGGCAGCTTCCCCTTCCACGATGGCAGCCTTCTCGGCTTCAATCATGTTTCTTTCTCTGTTGCGTTGGTTAATGTAACTAAAGAGAGAAGACAACAGTAATTAAGCGGTCACAGAATTAAACACAAACTGGAAACGGCTAAAGAAAGATATTTCAAGGACATTTAAGATTGATGTAAGATTGTAAGAGAACTTTCCTGTTGAAGCATCCGAGTCTGTGTTTAAGTCAAATGACAGGATGCTTGTGTTGACTGCATATGTATTTTGACGGTGTTTTGACTGTGTGTGCATATTGATTGACATGCATGTACTGACAGTGTAAGAGTGTATAAATGTGTAAATGTTGACTCCAGATTTTGCTTTGAAAATAAAAGGTCTGATGTTGGTGGAGCTAAACTGCTGACACAAACATTGTATGTTCAAATTCTACAAGAGGCACTTGATTATTCTAGTACAAAAATCACATTTCTTGCACTCAAATAACTGAGAGAGAGAGAGAGTGTGTTTGTGTGTGTGTGTTTCTATACAGGCAAGTATGTATATGTTTATGTGCAAGAGAGAGAACAGACACACAGTGCCGTAACAGGGGACAGAAAGTGGAATTAGGCAATATATAAAGCAGTGACCGACCCAACACAAGTGAAACTGCTTGAAGTCATCCTGGTCAAGAGAGAGAGGGAGAGAGAGATAAACAGTTTACAAAAGCAGTGACCGACCTGATGGAGTTAATGTTACTGGTACGACGTCGGTCAAGCTCTGTGGCCCTCTCCTCCAATTCCTCAATTTGTTTATTCAGATCTTTGGCCTTGTCCTTCTGACCTTCCACTTCTGCCTGATCCTACACACCAACAAAAACAACAAAAATACAATGCAAGCACCATCATCATCATCAGTAGCAACACTAACATCATCAGTTCTAATTCCATATGTACCAATTATCACTACCATCATCATCATCATCACCATTATATTAATGATAGCAATTAAGTCTAAAACTGCAAAGTGGCTGGCATTAGGAATGGCACCCATCCATAAAAACCATGCCAAAGCCAACACTGGTGCTCGACACAGCCTTACAGATTGCCGGATCCTGTTAAACCGTCCAACCCATGCCAACATGAAAAACAGATGCTGATGATGATGATGAAGCCTAGTCAATGAGGAATTTTCTGTATGGTCACTCAAACCTGCTAGAAATAGCAGCCAAATCTGGACTGGAAACAAATGACACTATTTACATGACAGTGACACTTGCTAACAAACATCTTGTGACGTCAAGACGAGGAGATACAAAAACACACCCACAAACACATACATAACCCCTCCCTCGTTCAGTGAGCACCAGCTGCCTCTGAAGTATTTTCCTTTGACAAAAGACAGCACCGATACATTCTTTTATATCCAAAGGAAACGGTAACATCCAAGGAAGCCAGCAGCGATCACAATTGGCAAATATCGATTCGGTTTCCTTGTCACTGGTTCAAGGTACTGCAGAGAGACAAACGTAACCACCCCTTCTGTTACTGGGATGTTTCCAGAAGTAAGCACCTTGCCCCCAATGTAGCTACAAATATCCACACAGGGGACATAGCTTGATAGATTATGCCCAGACCTTTTTTATAGGAAAATGAATCAAAACACAAACACATAGAATAACATACCCTCTGCTTCATTAAAAGGGTTTTCCTCATGGCATAATTGTGGGGATTTTTCTTAAACTTTTGTTTCTCAGCTACAATCTGAAATGAAAAACAAAACAATACAAATAAAACAAATGTTGTTTTCTCCTTTTTTCGTAAGCCATCATTTTCTATAAATCAAAAATGCTGATACAAGAAAACTCATCAAACACCATCCTCCACAAAACCACCCTTTCTAACCAATATCTTTTAGCTTTTACACTAATTTCAGTCATTAGACTGCGGCCATGCTGGGGCAGTACTTTTTTTTTGTCAAACCTGGTAATTATTATATCAATGTCTTTTGCTGAACTATTAAGTTACAAGGATGTAAATACACCAACACCGGTTGTCAAGTGGTGGGTGGGGGACAAGCAGACATACACACATATATATATACGACGGGCTTCTTTCAGTTTCCGTCTACCAAATCCACTCACAAGCTTAATTAATTAATGCTGCAAATGAGGAACACGTACCTCTTCAATATCGTTATCTTTGAATTTGTAGTTGAAGGCATTGTTTATGTCTGAGATCTTCTTCTCTACTTCGTCTCGGGTTGGTAACGTCATGCCCGCATGAGCCATTGCTTCTTTCCATTTGAAGAATTCCGATTCTGTGAAGTCTTGATTCGATACAAACTCTAGCCTGTACACTCGTTCAGCGCTTCCATGTCTGCTCAAAGGAAAGAAATGCAGAATAACTTAAGTGGACAGGAATGGACTGGTGAGATTTTCAAGTAAAAGAAACAAAAAACATCAACCCCTACCATTTTAACTCCTTTGATACATCTGTAGACATAAATGTCTAATGGTGTTTGTCTGTGCGTCTGTTGCCAGAACCGTCTGACTGACCCTCATGCCAGTGGCACGTAAAAAGCACCCACTACACTCTCGGAGTGGTCGGCATTAGGAAGGGCATCCAGCTGTAGAAACCTAGCCAGATCTGACTGGAGCCTGGTGCAGCCTTCTGGCTCGCCAGTCCTCAGCGTACATCATTGTCAACAATGACCAAGAATGTCACCCTCAATCAGTCCGATGCAAGCACATAAGGCTCTGCCCTCAGGTCGGGCATTGGTGGTCTGTTGGGAGTGAAGGCAAGGAACCATTGGGAGAAACGGAGTTGACAAGAGCAGCAGCAGCAGCAATGGTCATCTAATGCCAAAGACCTGTAAAGTGCCTGACCTGCTGATCACCAACACAGCATTTCACCTGCCCAACTGCAAAAAGACGTCTTGGATGCATCCACGAAGGAAACACTGGCATTTAATTGCTAACCAACACTACTACAACCTCCACCATTACCATTCTTGAATCTACTTACCTTAGTCGAACACCTTTATTTGTTCGGGCTGAGCCAAGTTGATATATTTTCAAGGTTTCCACAACATCAATTATTTCTGCTACCTGAGGAAAAAAAGAAGAGAATGAATGGAGGAGATAAAAGGGTCAAGGAGCAGAGGCTTTAAGGCTACCAACAGGGGCAAGGGTGATTATATAAGGAATTAAACCTTGTGATGGTCATTGTAGTATCACAAAATGCAGTTGTTGCTGTTTAGTTGCAGGTCAACCCTGGTCGAGCAAATCTAAGGTCAAAACTGCTTCAACCACGAAGCCAGAGCTACAGTAGAAAACAGATACCCAAGGACAGGGTGCTCATAAATGGAAAGCTTCCGACAATAGGCTTGCTTGATCAGGATAGAATCCGAGCTGAACAACAAATGGATGGATGGATGTCAATCAGAGTAGATTAGAAGCTAAACAACAAAAGAGTCAATCACTCTGAGACATTATTAAAAGTAAGAGCTGGTGCCCTCAACAGATGATGTGTGGGTGGGACAGAAACGGAGGGTCTGTAGTAGGGCTCTGCTGTCAGAAAGTAAAAGTTGTGATGAATTTGTCTTACCCTGTATATAGCTCGACCTTCATGGTTGCCGATACCAATTCGTACAAAGCAACCCATGACAGTGTTTTTGAAAAAAGGCATGTGACACCACCTGGAATAAAAATAATAATAATAATAGGCCCAAGGCCTGAAATTTTCTGGGATGAGCATTAGTCGATTACACTAGCCCCTGTACTCACCTGGTATTTTTTTTTTTTAATCAACCCTGAAAGGGATGAAAGGCACTGCCCCAGCATGGCCGTAGTCTAATGACTGAAACCAGTAAAAAGACAGAGCGAGGAAAATGTGAAATGTGCTGCTCACCTTTCCATTTTGTTCCGTGAAAGTCGAATTTTGGAGAGATCTTCCCTGGTGGCGTAGACTGTGCTTTTCTTGCGAGATTTTGGGCTACTGCAATGGAGGGAATTGGTAGGAACGGATTACTTTGTTTGCCACAAGAACAACGACAAGGAAAACATTACAAGACAGAGCAATACGATAGAGAGAAGTTAATATGAAGAAAATGAGGAATTACAATGTTTATAAAAATATAGAAAACAGATTTCAGTAAGTGGAGGTACAGGTATGGCTTTGTGGTCAAGAAGGTCAGTTCCTGACATTGTTATAAGTTCGGTCCCAGGGTGGTACCTTGGGCAAGTCTTCTGCTATAGCCCTGGGCTGACCAATGTCAAAGAAGCTCATTGCACACACCATCATCATTGTTTAACGTCTGCCTTCCATGCTGGCATGGGTTGGATGGTTTGACAAGGTCCAAAACACTGCAGATCTGTGCCAGACCCCAATGTCAGAATTGGCATGGTTTTTTACAACAGGATGACCTTTCTAAGGCCAACCACTTTACAGAATGTAGACTGGGTGCTTTTCTCCTGATACCAGCACTGATCAGGGCACCAAGGCATTTGCAAGACAAAGTAAATTAAGGAAAAAGAAAAAGCCCCCATTTTTTTTTACTTTGTCTTGCAAATTCCTTGGCAACTTCACTAGGACTGAGACACCATCATCATCATCGTCATCCTCATCAACATCATCGTCATCATCATCTAATGTCCATTTCCCATGCTGGCATGGGTTGGATGGTTTGACAAGAGCTGGCAAGGCCAGGGACTGCACCAGACACCATTTGCCTGTTTCAGCATGGTTTCTACTGCTGGATGCCCTTCCTAATGTCAAACACTTTACGGAGGGTATTGAGTGCTTTTTACACGGCACCCATCACCAGTGCATTTTACGTGACACCAACACCAATGATGAATTTTATGTGGCGCTGGTTTGTTGCTGTTTAACAACCTCACATCAGATGATGATGATGTATATATAGAATGGAACCACTTACCCATCTGAGTCTGAGTCTGAGGATGCTGATGACCGATCATCGCTGGAGTCTGACGATGACGATGTATCGGCTTTCTTGCTCTTTTCTTCTCGATCACTCTTCCGACTGCTCTCGTCTTTGCTATTGTTGTCAGGAGCATCGTCGTCGTCGTCATCATCATCGTCGTCGTCATCGTCATCTGAGTAGATATGGTTCCCTGCCAGCTTCTTTTTCTGCTGTTCTTTGATTGCGATTTCTGAGGAGAAAGAATGACAAAATCAGAAGAAGAAGAAACAACACATTTCTCTCTCTCTATGTTTCTTGGGCTACATGTAGAAGTAACTGAACAACATCTGTGAACACTTTAACAAATGGTTTTATTATTGCAGATACAAACTAGGTTGGCCCTTCACTGATAACCACAGCAATAATTACATATGAAAGAGATATACTGCTTGGAGTTTGACAACCTACAGCTTGCCCAGTGTAAATGGAAACAATTGTGCTATATTTGTGGTGATGGAGATTCCTGTCATCTATCTGCTACATCCTACTGAGCCATCTTCCTGGATCGTCTAGCAGACAAAAATGTGCCCCAAACAGTTTTTATAGGGGAACCGGAAGCCAAATTCTAAAATGTTTGTGGAAACCTGTCCATGCCATTGCTTCATGTTGATTGGTCGCTTTATAGACCAATCACGTGAAACTGGTGGTTTGCTTGTGGCATTTGATCATGTATCCAAGGATTCAGTTTTGAATCATTGCCACAAGACCTTCCTTCAGGAAAGACAAGCCAGACTCGAGAAAAGCAGAAAAAAAGTTGTGGAGTAAAATAAGTAACATGTAGACCTATGTTAATAAGCAAACTCGTTGCAAACCCATAAAAATTCAGCAAAAAACAAAAAAAAAATGCTACACAAACCTTTAGTTTTCTTCTCTTCTCTCCGGGCCTTCAGATTCTTGAAGGCAGACATCTTGCTGTCTCTCTTATCTTCTATGTTCTTACGGCGTTCCTTGCTGCGCTGGCTGGGTGTGGCAACCTGTCGCGAACTTGAATCAGACGAAGATTTCTTCTTTCCCTTTTGGTCTTTCTTTTTCGCTTGTCGCAATTTCTTTTCTATTTCAAACCTAGGAAAATAATAATAATAATAATAATAATAATAATGGTTTCAAATTTTGCCACAAGGGCAGCTATTTTGGGGGAGAGGATGAGTCGATTACATCGACTCCAGTGTTCAACTCGTACTTATTTTATCGACCCCCGAAAGGATGAAAGGTTAAGTCGACCTCAGCAGAATTTGAACTCAGAATGTAGCAATGGGTGAAATACCGCTAAGCATTTCATCTGGCGTGCTAATGATTCTGCCAGCTCACCACCTTAATAATAATAATAATAATAATAATAATAATAATAATAATAATAATAATAATAATAACAAGAGCACTGAGAGAACGCAAACTTCTGCCAAGGCAACACCGTCCTCTCAACGATTAGCCGGAGATAATTTTTGAAATGAGAATATCTGAAATAAACTCGACTGCTCTCACAAACGAGAATACTAAAAATGAACCCAACCACTCTCAAAAATTAAGTAAAAAAAATTCAGAATCCTTGTTCGGTACTGGATCAATACCAAAATTTAATCAGTTTGTGCCAGTCATGAGGCCAAACATCCCTGAAAGTTTCATCCAAATCCAGTTCTTGAGATATCTTGTCCATGGACAAACAAACAAATGTGACTGAAAACAACACCTTCACCTTCGCTAAGGCAGAGGTAATAATAATAAAAATATAGGTTCAAGACCCAAAATTGTGGGGAGAGGTGAGAGTCAATTAGACTGAGTCCAGGACTCAACTGGTATGTATCTTATCAGCCCTGAAAGGATGAAAGGCAAAGCTGATCTTGGTGAGATTACAACTCAGACGGTAAAGGAACAGAACAAATACCACAACATCCATAGCTAGATGCTGCCCTTCTTAACAGCTTTTTATGTGGCATCACACAAGTGAGGACACCAAATAACTTGTCAAACAAGACCAATCAGCTGATGATGTGGTGCAGTATTGAGGGAAGGAGGTAGCTTTATGTCAGGGTGGGGGGCTATGATAGAAGGGCAGGAAAAGGTGTCTTTGCAGTAGAGGAGACATATATTGCTACCCCAGTTGGAAAAAGAGAGAAGATGGTGAAGAGGTTTCAGGGTGTATGATTAAGTTACAGGAAGATGAATATAAGAAAAGGGGTCAGAAGGGTCCAAAAGAGTGAATGAGTTGGATGGGTTGGTGAGTTTGTGAGAGTGAGAAAGAAGAGTGTCAGATGGGCAGAGATGGGGATGGAGGTAATGGTGGTGTAGGTGTGTGAGGTGAATGAGGAATATCAGTTTGGAGGAGGCAGGACCCATTCTTTTTTTACCAATCTTCTCTTTCATCATCATCATCATTTAACATCTATTGTCCATGCTGGCATGGGTTGGACAGTTTAACAAGGGGCTGATAAGCTGAGGGGCTGCATCAGACCCCATCCTGACTTGGCATGGTTTCTACGACTGGATGCCCTTCCTAACGCCAACCACTTGGAGAGTGTAACGAGTGCTTTTTACATGCCACCAGCACAGGTGCCAGTTACGTGGCACCAGCGTTGCCCACATTGCCTCTGTGTGGCCCAACACTCGAATGGTGCTTTTTACGTGCCACCAGCATCGGTCACATGGCCAAAATCTATGCAATAAACAGGATCTGTTTCAGAGAGTTAAAGAAGAAAAAAGCAAATAACTACATAAACACAAAATAATAAAAATCAAACTGAACCTTGTTTTAAGAACTGCTCTTCGTTCACTGCGGTTATACAACTCCTGCTCTCGCTCTTTCTCCGTCATCTGCTCCAGTCTCTTGCGATCTTCATCATCTCCAATCAAGTCTTCGTCGTAGCCATCAAAGAATTTGTCGTCCGATTCAGAATCAGACACTTCACTAGAATTGTGATCAGAATCGGACACCTCACCTGGCAACGAGAGAGAGAGAGAAACATCATTAGTGCCAAAGACTATGCTGAGATTTTTTACACACCTATGCTAAATGGAGAGAAACAGTAGTTGCCAGGTTCTAATTCAGTGGTTCTCAACTGGGGCTCCATATGGCCTTGGGGGGGGGGGGGGGGGGGGGGGTCCATGTAACATTTTGTTATTGAAATTTATCTACAATAAATTGGTTTTATACTTTTACAATACACAGCGCTTGTGTGGCTGTGTGGTAAGAAGCTTGCTTCCCAACCACATGGTTCCAGGTTCAGTCTCGCTGCGTGGCACCTTGGGCAAGTGTCTTCTACTATAGCCTCGGGCCAACCAAAGCCTTGTGAGTGGATCGGGTGATGGAAACTGAAAGAAGCCTATCGTATGCATCTATATATATATATGTATATGTGTGTGTTTGTCCCCCCAACATCGCTTGACCACTGATGTTGGTGTGTTTACATCCCCATAACTTAGCGCTTCGGCAAAAAGAGACCGATAGAACAAGTACTAGGTTTGCAAAAAATAAGTTCTGGGGTCGATTTGTTTGACTAAAGGCGGTGCCCCAGCATGGCCACAGTCAAATGACTAAAATAAGTAAAAGAATACAAGAATTTACTTTTGCAATACACAAAATATTTTAACAAGGTTTTTTCCTGCAGCTCCTAATAATATAATGTAAAATGATTGGATAACATACAAAATGTTAATTAGGGTCCATCTAAATACAATAGGGATCGAGGTAAAAAAGGTAAAATACAGGATTGATTTGGCTGCTATTTCTAGCACATCCTGGAACTGTATAGTGATTCCTTTCTTAGTTCATCTCTATGCCTAAGGTTCATGTCCACAAGTGAAGTGGGCAAAGGGAATTAGGCTTAGAGATGAGCTAAGAAAGGGATCACTGTACAGTACCATGATGTGCTAGAAATAGTAGCTAAATCAATCTAGTATTTAATGCAATCTTAAACAAGGAAGGACACACATTGGACAACATGATCATGGATACCTCTAAAAGAAAAGAGAAGATGAGATACGTTAGTGTACTGCCAAACATATCTTTTATCTTTATCGCACACAACCCACCCCACACAACATCATTCTCTGTCACCATCTACCCCCATCCGACATCTCTGACTGTATCAATCTACCCCACACAGAACATCCACCCCACATAGCATACCCTGACTCTCACACACCCTACCCAATAGATTTCCACAATCTACTTAAACCATGACTTTCCATCCTCCTTCTGACCCCACACCACACTAAGATCCTCCTCTTCCCCACCCATGCACATAGTGAACCTTCAGGAACTGAACCTGTGACCTGTCAACCACAGACCTACTCAATCCAAAAAAAAACCTCTACAGGATTGTTCCATTTGCAAGAATTAATAGCCAGATCCCACTCTAATCAAACCATGGCTTCAATGCCATCAACCATACGTTTGCTAAATAAAAGAACACAAACAATTCTTCAGAGTTAACTGCAACAATAAACATCAATTCCAAGAATTACAGAGAAACCGGGAACTGACCTTCTTCTGGCTCAGAGGCACTCTTCTCACTTGGGTCTTCACTTTCTGATGATATGGCAACAGACTTTCGGTTATTCTTCTTGGCAGCTTTAGTTTTCTTCTTACCAGCACTACTTTTGCCATCCATTGTCCACTGGCGCCAAAGAATTTGGAAGACGATTAATCAACATGAAAACACCAGTTTTAGAATAAATACTTAATATTCCCTAAAAATTATCTAGTTTTATTGATAGACTGCAACGATGGATAACTGTGGGTGATATAATTTTTAGTATAGGGGGTAGATTGGCAGGACCAATGAAATGTTAAAGAAAGATGCACTTGGATAAGGGTCGATATTAGGATTTAGGTTTTAGGAATTAACTTAGTGTTGGGGTTTAGAATTATGGCTTAAGATTAGAGTTTAGGGCTAAAATATGAAGTTAGTTTCTTGTTAGAACTAAGGCCAAGGATTTAGGATTAAGACTGCTGAAACAGGAGAAGAAGAATTTGAGAAGGAAAGAAAAAAAACGGAGCCCCTCACCTCATCATCACTCTCTGACGTTGCTGAGGATTCGTTGTCTTCACCCCCAGCTTGGGGGGCAGCAGGGGCTGATGCTTCTGAGTCGGTTCTCTTCCGTTTCCCCAACAGCTTCAGTTGCTGCAACCAAGAAAATACAAAACATTAAGCAAATAGCTATAAGCAACATAACAGATCATATATATATATATATATATATATTATTTTGTTTAAAAGAGTTCCAACACTGTCTGTTTTTTATGTTTTATTTTTTATTTATATTCCTGCAGAACCAATGTGGGGTATAGAATATGGAGTCATACCGGCCATGACAAAGGGAAATAGCCCTGAAACTCGAGTCGCCTTTATATACTTATATTTATATATTTATATATTTGATCCTTTATATTGAACACTCAATATTTCATCTACATTCAATACTTTATTTCATGGTGCCATCCATTTTTATTTTATTTTATTTTATTTTATATTATATATTGTATATTATATTATATATTGTATATTCCATATTCTATACCCCACATTGGTTCTGCAGGAATATAAATAAAAAATAAAACATAAAAAACAGACAGTGTTGGAACTCTTTTAAACAAAATAATATATTCCTCTATACACAATCATACAACCCCCCCCCTTTTTTGTATTTATTTTTACTCGCATATATATATATATATATATATATATATATATATATATAGGCAAGTGAAATCAAAATCTAAATCACTGACGTGGCCGAGGGCAGTACCACCTGATTGGCACTCATGCCAGTGGAACGTTAAAAGCACATCCAAGCATGACCATTGCCAGGGCCACGGACTGGCTCTTGTGCCGGTGGCATGGAAAAAGCACCAGAATGGGCTTCTTATATATATAAGTTTGAATTACGGAAAAATTTGGATAAGTACTGTTTTCACTTTGCTAAAGATTTTCTACTATTTGAAAATAATATGTATTCTTGTTTTTATACTATTCATTTGGTTCTTTATAGATTATTTTAATAGATAACTTATTTAACACTATATTATTTAGGAGTTATAGTTTCATTTCAACATAATATTAGAACTTCGATTGGAATAGTGTTGATATATTTTCGATTATTTTTGATTAATATTATTTGATTAATTATTAATCTTTATAGTTTATAATATCGTTAAAGTTTTTTTTAAATCAAAACTTTGTATATATATATAAAGTTTAACCTTTTATTCTTAATAATTTTTTCTTTCCTAATTTTTTCATTCATAATTTTTTCCATTCATAATTTTTTCATTCATATTTTTTATTATTACGTTTGTAGAAATAAATAATCTTGTATTTTTCTATTATTCAATTGATCTTTAATCATAATTAAATAAACGTCTTTAGCTTTAAATAGTATAGCTTTAACTATTACACCGGTTAAATATGTACTAATTTTATCTTCATTATTATTTTAAACTTAAACTTCGTTCAACTTGTATTTAAAACAATGATAATTTAAAACAATGATAATTTAGGTAAGATGTTTTTTGTATATAATATACATGTTATTATTATGGATGAAGGGATGATTATTGAATGGTTATTATTTTGATATTATGATATTTTTAAATAATTTTTCTATCTTTATATAATAAGTATATCATATTAATTCATTTGGTACTTATTGTTGGTTGAGATATATATCTAATTATTGTTCTACTTACGATCTGACGAGTAGCTATATTTTTGAATAGAACTTATTTTAGATAATTTCAATTGATTTTAATCGATTTAAATTTCTTTTCTATTTGAAAATTGGTTATGAAACACGTGTAATCTTTTTATTATATTTATCTTATGATATTTACTTTACTTTATATTATACTCATTTATTGTGCTTTTAATTATTAATTTTTCTATATGTGATAGTGGATTTTCATCGATGAGTTCTTGAAAATTGGTTATTTTCCCTAAAACTATATATATATATATATATATATATATGTATATGTATATATATATATATATATATATATATATATATATATATATATGTATATATATATACACATATTTATACAATGGGTTTCAAATATATATATATATATATATATATATATATATATATATATATATATGTATGTATATATATATATATGTATGTATATATACCATGGACTTCTTTCAGTTTCCATCTACCAATGAGATGGTGGCGGAACGGTGTAGTTGATAGGGCTATTAGAGCAAAGAAGTGGGACTGGAAGAGTGATAGTAGCAAGAAGGTAAGCTAGGAACAGGTATACTCAGCCACAGGGGAAGCAGAAAGGAAGAAGTTTGCCAATGTTCTGCAGCATGAGGGCCAGCAGCTTGAAGTGTTTCGGTTTGCAAGAGAGTGTGCCAAGTAAAATTATGATGTTGTTGGAAAGAAGTGCATTCACACGGATGATGGTTCAGTTGCAGCTGGTGACTGCAAAGAAAGAGTCTTGGAAGTGCCACTACAAAAGGCTGCTAAATGTAGAGAACTCATGGCAGAAGGAGAGTTTGCCTAAAGTGGGTCCAAGAGAAAGACCAGCTATCCGTATAGACTGTAGCTTGATA
This sequence comes from Octopus bimaculoides, assembly GCF_046866305.1. Classification (NCBI taxonomy): domain Eukaryota; kingdom Metazoa; phylum Mollusca; class Cephalopoda; order Octopoda; family Octopodidae; genus Octopus; species Octopus bimaculoides. The sequence continues at coordinate 3,090,625 of NC_142938.1, read as the reverse complement.
CCATATAGTTAATCAGATTGTACACGAAGGAATCATGCCCAATGACTGGTGTAGCAGCACCATAGTCAACTGCTACAAAGGTAAAGGTGATGATTTAGATAGAAATAATAACAGAGGTATCAAATTGTTGGATCAGGTGATGAAAGTTAAGGAGAGGGTCTTAGCTCAACTAATTAGGAAGAGAGTTAGTCTAGATGAGATGCAGTTTAGTTTTGTGCCAGGGAGAGGCACCACTGACGCTATATTTCTGGTAAGGCAGCTGCAAGAGAAATACATAGCCAAAGATAAACCCCTGTACTTGGCTTTTGTTGACTTGGAGAAAGCCTTCGACAGAGTCACCTGCTCCTTTATCTGGCGGTCACTGTGGAAACTAGGGATAGAGGAGTGGCTGGTGAGAGCTGTACAAGCCATGTGCAGGGATGCTGTTCATAAGGTGAGGGTTGGCAACAAGAATTGTAATGAATTCAGTTCATCATGGGTCAGTCCTCAACCCCCTTTTGTTCATCATAGTCCTTCAGGCAATAATAGAGGAATTTTAAGTTGGGTTGCCCCTGGGAGCTCCTTTATGCTGATGACTGTTCTTATAGCTGAATCACTACCAGAACTGGAGACAAAAATTTCAGGAGGGGAAGCAAGGTCTAGAATCAAAAGGCCTTAGAGGTAATTTAGCAAAGACCAAAGTCTTAGTAGGAAAGCAGTCAAATCACAAATCCCTTCAGGGTAGATGGCCCTGCTTGACATGTAGAAAAAGCATAGGTAGAGACCCCATAAGGTGTACCTGGTGCAAGCTATGGATACATAAGATGTGCAGTAATATCAAAGGAAGGTTAACAGGGAAGATAGTCTTTGTGTGTGACAGATGCATAGGTACAATAAACACTAGAAATATACAGAAAACAGATTCCATGAAATGCCAAGGCAATACCTAGAAGTAGTTGATAGCATTCGTTACCCAGGTGACCAAATCAGCAGTGGAGGGGGATGCTCTGAGAGCATAGCTGCTAGAATAGGCTGAGCAAAGTTGAGAGAGTTCCTACCTTTGTTGACAACAAATAGGGTCTTCCCCTCAGACTGAAAGGCAGATTGTATGATGCCTGTGTGCAAACAACCATGCTACATGGCAGTGAAACATGAGCTGTGACTGCAGAGGACATGCAAATGCTCGAAAGACAGAAATATAGTATACTCCACAGGATGTGCATGTAAGACAGAGTGTAAGTGTCTTGAGAGAAAAATTGGGCATAAGAGGCATCAGATGTGGTGTGCAAGAGAGATGAATGCACTGGTATGGTCATGTGATACGTATGGACAAGGAAAGCTGTGTGAAGAAGAGCCAATTTCTAACTGTGGAGGGAAACTGTGGTAGAGGTAGACCCAGGAAGACATGAGACAAAGCGATGAAACATGATCTTCAAATGTCAGGTCTCACGGAGGGAATGGTATGTGATCATGAACTTTGGCAATTTGCTGTGCTTGGGAAGACTCGTCAAACCAAGTGAAATTGTAGTTGTTGCCAGTGACTCGTAAAAGCACCGGTGCTGATGACAGATAAAAGGCACCCACTACACTCTCAGAGTGGTTGTCATTAGGAAGGACATCCAGCCATAGAAACCATGCCAAATCAGACTGGAACCAGTTCCAGTCAAACCATCCAACCCATGCCAGCATGGAAAGCAGACGTTAAATGATGATGAGGATCAAAATACATTTTGACTGCAATTTCTAGCCAGTTTCTTTGTCACACATTTCATTCTCACACTATGTGTATATTCCATGGGAAACGTGTATATAACTATTCAACAGACGAGTATCATTATTTATATACATACGTGTACAGTGGACACATGTAGCAAGGACCAACATGATTGTTGTACCAACCAGATATAGCAGTGAAATCGCCTTCAAATCACACCCTACTGTCTTAAATAACGACTGCTATATACATTGGACAATGCAGTCCCTTAATATGCAAAAATAGAAGGGTTGACCATCAAGGCCTGCTTAAGGTACTGGCAACTCGGGCAGTCACCCGGGACGTGACAAAGACAAGGAAATTTCCACAACCGGCAGCTTGTACACGTCGAAGTTCAGCTTACCCGGGACGCCAGCAACAGTGGGGCCGGCCCTGTTGGCCACCAGTGGATTGCTCTTGATCGCGGGTCTGCATGATTAAGTGTGACCATGATCTAAACAGCAACAGCAACACGTGCGATATACACATGTACATAGATAGGCCAGGCTAGTGACTAACTCTGGAAGCGAACCCATGCAACAACTGATGTAGTGAGGATTTCAAGATGGCATTCGAAGGTATCCATTGGCGATTGAGTAACTTCGGAGGATGAGACTCCACCACACACAACCATTCCACTCCTGACATCAGTATAACGAAAACGAAACACAGACAGCAACAAGCCGCCTTTAGATTTGAAATGCAACTAAGATTAGAATGTAAATGAGATATTTAGGTAAGTGCTTTTAAGCTCTTTGCTCAAATTCCACCAAAGGTCGACTTAATCTTTCATTCCTCTGGAACCGATAAAAGAAAAAAAAAGAAACCAGTCAAGTGCTGGAATTGAACAAACTGATATCTTTCCTCCAATTCGAGATACTGTGTTTTATATCAGAAATCAATAACGATTTTATAACACGATGCAGGATCGAACCCGGTAGAGCGGGAATAATTTGACAAAAGCACCGATTTGATACAGAGGCTGAAGTATGACGAGGGAATTTCCCATGCTTACATGATATAAAATCGATAATGAAAATACCTATACATTGTTCAACTACATAACAAAATAGCTTCTAGTCAGAGAGAATAGACATGTAGACAGACATGTGGTCAATTTGACATGGGTTGTGTGTGCGCGTATATATGTACATATATCTACACACCCAAAAATACTATCTACATATATAAACAGATATCTATACAAAAAAAATTCACAAATCTTTTTGTACATTACACATTTATTGGTGAGGGTAAAGAATACGCACATCCGGGGTTTAGGGTTAGGGTTACGCCGAAAACGGGTGGTGTACGTATTCTTTACCTCCGCCCATTTATTATATATTTTCATATATATACATGTGTATGTGTGTAATTTAACACAAGTACTCTTAAATATAACGATAGATAGATAGATAAGTGAATAGAGAGAGAGAGAGAGAGAGATGGATAGAGAGATAGAGAGAGAGAGAGAGAGAGAGGGGGAGACGGACAGATAGATGGATGGGTGGATGGTTAGAGAGATAGATATATAGATAGATAGATAGACAGACAGACATTCAAAGTGAAGATAGTTTGAATTGAACTTACCTCATCAAAATTATCATCACTGTCCGAATCACTGTCCGATTCTATAACAATCTTTCTTTTGGACATGATGGTGCTTCTGTTGTTGTTTTGCTGTTTGACTTTATTCAATGAAGTTCGCAGCACGTTTCCTAAATAACCACCAAGGTGTCTTTCTGTCTCTCTTGAAATAATATCTTGTTATTATTTATGTAATAATAATAACCGTCGTAGCAGCTTCATAGGTTTATCCTTTCATTGTGCTGATGACGATGATGATGCTGTTTATTATTATTATTATTATTATAAACCAGAGGTGATTTCTTCTGATTCATAATATATGTTGTAATGTTTATTGTTGATGTTATTGTGAATCACGCACCAAATACGCCACCACAATTGTCTTTCGTTGAGGTTTTTCTTTTATTATTCTTTTTTAAATAAAATCTACCGTTGAGGTATATAATGTTTTTTTTTTTTATTATTATAAACACGCACACAGAATCCACAACGGGGTTAAGGGTTCCACTCTTTATAAAAACGAGAGAATGAGGTACATCAAGAGTGTGTGTAGTTATGTGTACCAGAGCATGGTGATAGGGGGGGGAAAAGGAAACACACATTCATATACACAATGTTATATAGTCTGACACACACATATATATATATACACACATATATATATATATATATACACATATATATGTATCTTTGTGTGTGTATGTTTGTACTGATTGACGTACTTGTTTCTATATATACAACAGACAAATAAAAAAAAAAGGTTATAGCCAGCGATATATATATAATAATATATTTCTATATATACATACAAGTTCCTCTCTTCCGACCAAAACAGTTTCAAGTCAGCTCAGCTCAACTTGGCCGGCGCTCCACAATGGCAGCGCTGCCGGAAGTAGAAGCTGATTAGCGGAAGTCAAGGAAGAGGTTGCCGACGAAACACTGAGCGAGGAGTAGTGGGAGGTGAGGCCGAAGACGGGGGCGTAGTTTAAATGGCAAGATGGTGGCACTTGGTGGCTGACTGTAGGGGAGGTTGTTTAAAAATCATTTCAATCGGGCGATTTGCCCTGATTGATGTAACCCTTCCATGCCAGATGTCCCGATCGAATGATCAGGCATGAATGTCACGTCTGGCTTTTAGTCATATCGGTCGTTTGCTAGTTTAAATATCTCATCTACGCACACGATGGCTAGTTCTCTAACTGAACTAGCTGATGATCCTGGCCGTTGTCTGTTCATCCTCTTAGCATCTAGCGTTATTCGCCATGCCGAAATAATCCACATTCACCATTCTGCATCCCGTGATTTCAGTGTGCCCTGGGCTCGGGTGGTTCCATGCTATTTAACCCCGTATAACTACGAACTGCTTTCTGTAGTGAGGTATTGGTTCGGTAGCTCCAGTGTTTTGAGATGGTAGAACCACCACGTAGCCACTACTACTCCCAGATCTTCGCTTACTAGGAGTAGTAGCACCTGTCAAGGCGTTTACGAATAATAGGAAATTAATATTATATATATTTAATATTTATACTATAATATAGTAACCTATAAATGTGAACTACTGTTACTATTCTTCGCAGAAAAAGACACGAACGTCTTACATTTCCCTTCTTTTGTTCTTCCCTTTACAAATCTCATGGTTATTTTATTTAAGATCCATCCCGGTGATCTCAAGTCCTCGATCCTTAAATTTTCATTTATCATATTTTCCACGATATTTCGATAATACGGGGCTAGTTTAAACGTATATACCATATTTTCAGTACATACGTTCTCTTATTTCCTATATATATATATATATATGTGTGTGTGTGTGTGTGTGCGTATATATTATGGTAGATTAAAAGAGCGGGTTTTGTTTTTCATATAGTTGTATGTGCATACCATTTGCTAGGTACGATTCGCAATTCTGTTTATATATATATTTATATATATATATAAATGTTTTATGAGCATATATACACGACTGAAAAACAGGAAACAGGGGGATATATGGAACGAGAAGACAAATACGCATCCATTGTGATTATAGCGTAAAACGAAAGCAACCTTGTAATCATTTCATTATTACGCAGTTTATACAAAAAACACACTAAACATACATACATCATGTGTATATATAGATATATATTATGCAGAGATAGGGAGCATTTAATGCGTTTTTAATGTATATTAATAAAAATGGAAACTATCCATAACTGGCGCAAAATTTTATCAACAGGATATGTAATGAGTCGTCAACCTTTCCATATATATTAGGATATACATGCATACAAACATTATATATATATATATAGACACACATACACACACATATATATATATATATATATATATATAATCACGATCATTTGGAAAGATATTGTAATTTTTTTTTTAAATCGGGAAGTATATATTTTATGAGGCGTATTTCATGTTTGTGAATAACTCGTTTTTCAGGGTATTTTGGTTAAAAAAAAAAAAAAAAAGCGGGGGTGGTAGAAGTCTACCTTAGAACGAAAATATATATAGCACACACATATGCACAGAACATAGAGGATATCCCATCAAATCAGCATTTTTATATTCGTAAACATGACACTCGGAACACATGGCATATATATATGTATTCAATATATATGGGATCGAACACTGTGAAATGTTAATTTTTAGCGAAAACAGGTCGTGATCAAATATTAATTCCTGCTTGTGCTTATTTAATTTCAATTCCGACCCCGCCAGTGTCCAGGCGCGGAAGATATAAACATCAGCAACTTTATTTCCCCTTAAATCCTTAGCTCAGCCATCGCTGGAAATCTTGATTTTATGACTGATTATCCTCAGATAAAATATTTTGATTGCATTACTGCCTCCTTTAAGCGATCATACGATTTAGATAAACTGCCTTATATACATATACCTTATATATATATATATATATATATATATATATATATATATATGTGTGTGTGTCTATATATCGTCGAACCATCCATGAGTCAGAAATATCTATACTTATATGTGTGTCTGTGCATTTGTCTCCCCAACCCCCGTTTGACAACGGGTGTTGGTTTGTTTACGTGCTAATAACTTCGCAGTTTGGGTTTAGGGATCGATAGAATGAATGTATACCTGACTTACAAAAAAAAAAGAAGCACTGGGGTTGATTTTTTTTCTTTCTTTTTCGTCTAAACCATTGAAGGCGGTGCCCTTTCGTGGCCGCAATCCAATGACTGAAGCGAACATAAATGTGTGGGTGGGGAATCATCAGCTCCTGTTGCCTTTTCTCCAGCTGGGGCTGAAAACAACAAACCCTCAACAATGTTAGAGAGGGATGATAAGGTAAAGGTCTTTTGTGAAATTGTTCTCCCCCTTGTAGCAGAGGATGTGATGATTAGCATCTGATAGCACAGGCCAACTCAGAACCTGGCTCATCAACCCATCCAACCCATGTCAGCAAGGAAAATGGACATTAAATGATGCATGTATAATAGCAGCAATGCTACACTAATTTATAATCTCATGTAACATATATGCTAATAACATTTTTTTTAATGGCTTAGAGGAGAAATGGTGGCATTCATGATGACCCTTTGGGCCTCTGAGATTTGATCCACGTTTGTAACAGAAGGGACTTTGCTGCAGTTATGTGGGGAGCGGGGTGTGATGATAAACAGGGCAACCAAAAGTTGCCCTTTAATTTCAAACTCCTGCAAATCCTTCTGCAGCTTGTCTCATGGCATGCAGTCGCGGTCATCTGCTTTTCCAAGGTCAACAAAGCACGCATGCAATTCTTGGTAATATTCCAATGATTTAAGGCACCAAGCGATCGGAATTGTTCACAGGCAAAATACTTAGCTGCATTCCATTTATCTTTATGTTCAAATTCCAACTACAGCCAACTTTTCCTTTCATCCTTTCAGGGTCGATAAAATAAGTAACAGTGATACACTGGGTCAATGTAATTGACTTACCTTCCCCACTCCATGAACTTGCTGGCCTTGTGCAAAAATTTGAAATAAATATTCTGATACATTATTTATGTTTGACGGATATTTGTCCTCATCTTGTTTGTTGTTAACACAACGTTTCGGCTGATATACCCTCCAGCCTTCATCAGGTGTCTTGGGGAAATTTCGAAGGTATTTTTCAATGTTATTATTATTATTATTATTATCATTATTATTATTGTTGTTGTTATTCAGGTCACTGCCTAGAATCAAACTTGGAATCTTGGGATTAGTAGCCTGCTCTCTTAACCACTATGCCATATGCCCATAGTGGTTAAGAGCGTGGGCTATTAATCATCATCATCATCGTTTAACGTCCGCTTTCCATGCTAGCATGGGTTGGACGATTTGACTGAGGACTGGTGAAATCGGATGGCAACACCAGGCTCCAATCTAATTTGGCAGAGTTTCTACAGCTGGATGCCCTTCCTAACGCCAACCACTCAGAGAGTGTAGTGGGTGCTTTTACGTGTCACCCGCACGAAAACGGCCACGCTCGAAATGGTGTCTTTTATGTGCCACCCGCACAAGCCAGTCCAGGGGCACTGGCAACGATCTCACTCGAAAATCCTACGGGAGCCAGTCAGGCGGTACTGGCAACGGCCATGCTCAAAATGGTGCATCTCATGTGCCACCCGCACAAGAGCCAGTCCAGGGGGCACTGGCAACGATCTTACTTGGCTTGCCGGGTCTTCTCACGCACAGCACATTTCCAAAGGTCTCGGTCAGTAGTCATCGCCTCGGTGAGGCCCAATGTACGAAGGTCTTGCCTCACCACCTCAGCCCAGGTCTTCCTGGGCCTACCTCTTCCACGGGTTCCCTCAACTGTTAGGGTGTGGCACTTTTTCACGCAGCTATCCTCATCCATTCTCACCACATGTCCATACCAGCGCAATCGTCTCTCTTGCACACCACAACTGATGTTTCTAATGTTCAGCTTTTCTCTCAAGATACTTACACTCTGATGGGTATTCACATTAGAAAAATGCCCTAGGAATGAGAACCCAGGTTCGAAATTTCCCCAAGACACCTGATGAAGGCTGGAGGGTATATCAGCCAAAACGTTGTGTTAACAACAAAGATGAGGACAAATATCCGTCAAATGTAAATAATGTACTTAATTCCTCATCTCTTAAATATAGAAATGTATGTGTCTATTGCACAGGTATCAGCAGGTGTAAATGAAGTGAAAGCACCTGAAATACATTGGATCTCAAAGCCTTTGTATTGTTCTGTGAAATATCAGTTTGCACTTTGATTATTTGTCGATATCTTTAATATAAAGTTGCGGCTGCACCAACCATACATTTTGGACTTTGTCATTTCCTTCTTTATCAGCAGCGTTCACATGTCACAGAATCCTTCATATTTAAAAAAAATCAACTCTTGTTCATGTTGCTGTTGTTGTTCAACCCCAGGTCAGTCTTGACCAAGGAATTCTATGATCAAATTAGTCCAGCCATGATCAATCATATTTGAGACATTTATCTCATGTCTTATTCATTTTCTTTAACATAACATCGGTGTATACTTTGAGGGAAATTTGGCAGCTATAGCTAGCAGATTGACCAACCTCTTGGAGGCTTTTGCACATGTTTATTATTGTTGTTGTGTAATACCTGGTCAGTCTTGTTGATGTTTATTTCTTTGTTGACCACAGGTGGGGGATAAACATAGAGGGGACAAACAAGAACTGACAAAGGGATTAAGTCAATTACATCGACCCCCAGTATGCAACTGGTACTTATTTAATCAACCCCGAAAGGATGAAAGGCAAAGTTGACCTCGGTGGAATTTGAACTCAGAACATAAAGATAGGACAAAATACCGCTAAGCATTTCACCTGGTATGCTAACGTTTCTGCCAGCTCTCTGCCTTGTTAATATTGTTTTGTTTTATATCTTCTTCCGACCCAGTGAATCCGGAATGACATTATCTTAGGCAGGAAGATTTTGGTGTGAGGGAGAAATGACCATCACTACTAAAAGGTTGGGTGGGCAAGTAGAACAGCAGTTTTCAACTTTTCTATGTATAGATGGATGGATGGAAGCTTACATACACGTCAGGTCCCTCTTACAGCAACTCAACTGGCAACATTATTTAGTAAGGAAGGTGGTTTTCATGACACACTCAGTAGGATGAAAAACAAAACCTGTGAAAATGCAGATGAACTCAGCAGAATGAAGGACCACCCAACAGCTGGGAGTGAAAGACCCCTAGTCTTTGCTTGGACATCTCACAAGGAGATGGAAAACTCTGATGCAACACCAACAACTTCATTTGTAGCAAGTGATGTAGACTTGTTCTTCTTCTCTGACAAATGCCTAAATTGTTTAGAGAACGGAAATGGCCCCCCTGCAATCCTCTCTTCGCTTTGAAAAAACCTTCAGCCTCAGGCCAGCTGATGATGATACCTACTGAGCCAGAAACACATGACCATCCCCTTATCTCCAGACAATAAACCTGTCTTTCTCCTTAATGGCATCTCAACTTTAGGGAATTCTTAGATCTTGAGATTATCTCCCCTTCTCAAGTGCAGCTTATCTTAATTGCCATTTGGTAATTATGGTATATCCTCTGGAGGTGGATATAATATTAATAAATCAACAATGTATGCATGTGTGAGTTAAAACTTACTTGCAAGGATGTGTGAGTTAGTTTGTCACACTCAATTTCCTCACTTTCTTGAGTTATCTCCCTTCCGCCCCCCCGCCCCCCCCCCCCAACGCTGGTGCCATTTCGCTCAAGTACCCAGCAACATTTGCCCTACACCAATTTACAAATACTGTTTTGTCAATCTTACCATAATGGAACAGGAGCCGGTTGTTGTGTACTGGCATCGACCACATTCACATGGTGCTTTTTACATGTGTGTGTAGGGGTGGGGGTGAAAAGAAAGACAAAAGAAAAACAAGTTTCTTTTTTAAACACTCTTTATTTCATGGAAGATGAGTGAAAAGAATTTGTTTTCATATTTTTACATTTCTTCTTTTTTTTTTTTTAAATTTATTCTTGTGACATGTGAATCATGTGTGACAGAGTTCAAATCTTGGACAGGCATATGTGACAAACAACCCCACCCCTAACCCTCCAAAAAACAAATAATATAACCAAAACAAAACAAAAAATGAAATATATACACATTAAGTAGAATTGGTTATAATTCATTTTGCAACATGGATTGGAAGAACCATAATGAATAAATAAATGCATAAATAAATATATTAATTAATACATAATTGATAAAGCAAAAAATGTTCACACACAAAATCAGTAGTAGTAGTAGTAGTAGCAGTAGTAGCAGCAGCAGCAGCAGCAACAACTTGTTGTAGTGGTAGTAGTAGTAGTATTGATGTATTTTACTTTGTTATGACACCAAAGATTTATGGAGGAAAACAAGCGAGATGTTGTGGTGTTCATGCAGAAAGATACCAGTAATATATAAGGTTTATGTAGCAGTTTAAACCTGGAACTGACACTCAATCATATACTTGATTCACAAAAATGTCATAGCCACAACAATAACAACAATAACAACAACAATATTCAATTTGATTTAATGGTCATCTTTCAAGTCTGAGAGAAATGGTTCTGTAATTTCTTTTGCTGGACAACCTCGGCTGTGAGTAGTGCTAAAACTGGTACTGTGTCTCATACCTAAGGAGCCAGCAGTGGTAGGCTATGTCCCATCTCTACGTCGGCTGTTAGCAACAGCAATCTGGAGTCCCTCTCTGTGTCGGCTGTTAGCAACGACAAACTAATGTCTTTCTCTTCCTGACTCGGCTGTTAACAGCAGCAATCTAGCATCTCTCTCTCTCTCTCTCTCTCTCTATCTCTCTCTCTCTCTGTGTCTTGGCTTTTAGCAGCAGCAAATTAGTATCCCTCTCCGTATCGGCTGTTAGTAATACTAAACAAGTACTGTGTCTAAAGAAAGTAGCCAGCAGTGGCATACTCTGTCCCATCTCGATCAGCTGTTATCACTGGTACACTTGCATCTTCATCTCTGTCTCGGCTGTTTTCAGTAGTAAACTCGTACCTTCTATTATCACATTGTCTGTAGTTACTGGCAGCATTCTTGACCTCAGTGGTCATTTGTAAATAGTCCAGTATCTACCTGGATTTCAGCTGTTAAAAATGGTGTACTGCAGTCATTCTCGACCTCAGTTGTCAGCAGTGGTCATCTGGAGCCTGTTCTGGTCTTGGCTGTCAGAATGGTAAATAGGTTCTTTCATTTCAGCTGATGGGCAACAAAAACATTATTGGCAAACTTCAATTACAGTTGTCAGTAATGGTATCTAAGCTAGTCCCTAACTTCAGTTTCGCTGTCAATACTAGTAAACTAATGTCTTCTATCCATTATTAATGGCTATCCTGGCCTTGGTTCTCAGCAAAGAGCTGTGTATTTAAGATTACATATTCCAGCATGTTCTTCCTTGTAGTTGTTGGTGTTGCAGTTGTTGCTAGCCAGTCCATACGCAGCTAGCCTATGATTGAAAGGCTCTCAAGATATGATCGTGCAGTCTTTATATTTTTTTTATTCTTCCAGACATGGTGTATCTAGGGTTACATTATGCAAAGTGTGTCCTTTATTTTTTTAAGATGGTACAGTGTGATTTTGAGGAACATTTGGAATATTTCTCATAGCTCTGATTTCTTTGTTGGCTCAAACGGTCAAAAGTTTTTTTAAGAGGAGACAAAAATAACAAGACACATCAATCAAGCATTTTTTCAACAGCCAAGAATACAAAGACATGAAAGTTGAAAAAAATTCTTTGGAAAGAACAGAAACAGGAAGCTGTAACATTCATGGTTTTCTGAAGAGTGACACAAAAGTGGAAAATGCTTTGAAGCAGCAACAAAAATTAGGAAGACAATGTGAATTTCAGGCCTTTTTGACAAACCAGGTTATTAGCAACGCAATTAAACCTCTCCGAAGTTGTCTGCTGCCTTTGTACAGGGGTAGAGGGGCTTTGATGGTTTTGCAGATTCAGAGAGCAATGCTTAGGGAATTATTCACCTCTTGACAAGCTGATAATTTGAAAGATACAAAAACTAGATAAATCCAAATTAATAAAAAAACAAACACAAAAAAGAACAATGGTCCAGGTTGTTGAATTTCACAAAGGATTGTGTTGAAGCAAGATTATCTGTCTCAATTGTGTAACCATTTAGCATTATGTCGATGGAAAATAAATCTACTGAAAACCTTCTTCTCAATCCCTCTACCCCACATTCTTAGATGAGGTTGTAATTCATCCCTGTAGACAGAGGCAGTGGGAGCACGGTAAAATTTGATCAGTGTTTTGCTAGCATGCAATGTTGGAACAAAATAAATGCAGATTTAAGTTTTAAAGTTATTTTTTTGTTGTTTTCTTTTTAAAGGGAAATCATTCTAACGATATGAATATTAATTTCATATCGGAGAAACAGCTTTATATCAGACAACAACAACAATAATGACACCAGCAATAACAACAACAACAACAATAACAATGAGATATTCATGCAAAGCAATTTCAACTGGGATTTGTAACCGTTTCAAACGTGGTTTGCTTATAGATTTCCAATCAACATTACAACCAGGTGGAAAGAACAATTCTTTTAGACAGATTCTAGGCTTTGAATTTATATGACAAGAAAACATGATAGTCTGTTGTTTAGGGCTCTTTTTTAATAATGGGGTTTCAAGTTATTAGCAAAATAGATATCATGAAATAACCACAGTAGAGATAAAGAAAAAACAAAAAAGGGGTCAGGCTTTGTTGAGAATATAATGTCTTTTTTTGTAAAATAAGGAATTATAATTTAGGTAGAAGGCCAGAGATGTGGCAGATGAGGACAGCCAATAAAATGGCGTTTAATAATTCAATGCTTATGTATTTTATCAGCAGAAATATTCTAGATTTGTGTCTTGTAGCAGAATTTATGAAGCTTGATGTTTTGAATTGGAACCCTGCAAAGTCAGCTTTGCTGTGTATCTTTCTGGTTTACACACACACTCACACAAACACACACACACACAGAACATGCGCAAAAAAATAACTCAAGTGTGTTGTTGCTTAGCTCTGGGTAAGATGGTTGGGGCTGACTTTATGATCAAAAGGCATTCCAGCGATGACCATTCCATCTTTTTCAACTTTGTCTTCGGCTTATGTTTAAATGTGTTCGATGCTGTTGGGAGTGTTTTGGTGGTTTTGGAAGCAGAAAACAGTTGCGAAAAATGCAAAGGTTAATATCTTACAGTTTTGGTGAATTCTTTGGAAGGAGAAAAACAAAAAATAAACCAAAAGAGACAGTGAAAAACAGGTGTATATATATATACATATATATATATATATGGTTATAATCCAACTAGGAGATAACTTACATGTTTTTCTTATATGTATAATTTCGTAACTCCTATTAGTAAATAAAACATATGTAATGGTGAATAATACCAAATATTTCTTCCAATCTCTTGTTTTGATACACACACACACACACACACATACACACATATATACATACATACATATATATACAGATATATATATACACACACACACATATATATACATATACATATATATATATATACACATATATATGTATATGTATATATACATATATATATATATATATATATATATATATACACACACACACACATATATATACATATACATATATATATATACATATATATGTATATATATATATATATATATATATATATATATATATATACACACACATATATATATATATATATATACACACATACATATACATATATATATATATATATATATATATATATACATACATACATATACATATATATATATATATATATATATATATATATATACATACATACATATACATACACACACACACACAAACACATGCATATATATATATATATATATATATATATGCCAAAGGAGGTGGGTGGGGAGAAAAAAACTGGAAGCAACACCATAAAGAAGTCAACAGAGAACAACATCAACAACAAGAACAACAATAATTACTGAGGTTATAAAACAAAATAATAGAAGCAGTAAAATGTTAGAAGAGAATGGAATCACGTAAAGGTGGGTTCAATTCCAGTGAGAGTCAGGGTGAGGGTTGCTGAAAACTATTTGTTTAGTTATATAGCTATTGTGTGTGAGTGTGGGTGGGTGGGTATTATAAATATATGCATATGTGAGTGTGTATATATATATATATATGCATACACACACACATAAATGCATAATTATGTATACATAGCTACATACATAAATATACATATATGTATGTATATACGTGTATGTATATATATATATATATATATATATATATATATAGACACACACAGACATTCAAATACATATATACAGAAGCACACATAAACACACGCGCACACACACACATACACAAGTTACTCTCAAAAAAACACGAACAAGAAAACCCAGTCTATAACGAGTGAACACAATAAATAAATTAATTTGTCAGAAATTCTTATAAAGTTTTTCTAACAAATAGTGAAAGGTGTTGGTAGGTGTGAGCATTCCAATGATTGGTTATTGGTCTGCAGAACGATTATCTTTGGAACGACATCCATTTCTTCAACTGATCTATTTGAAGCTGTACACTGGCATGACTCGTCCCTCCTGGAAGTGTGTATTGCTCTACACTGTTGTTATAATTCCATACAGATTTTACATCGAGGTCAAAAACAGGACTGACAGATCTCAACTCAGCCAAAGAGAGTTTCGAAAAAGTGACCCCCTTTTTCTGTGACAATCTAACACACATTCCAACCAGGCTGTGCGCCTTGTCAGCAGGTAAGCCCTTTCGTACCATGTAATATTCCAAGTCTGGCAATAACATATCTTCACTGAGGGAAGCTTCCATTTTGTCTGGGTTTATTTTCAAAGAAGAAAGGATTGCTCTGGTTATTGGTAAAGCATTCACAATTGTCTTGTAAATGTCAAACATTCCTTTGGCATTTGATAAAAAATCATTGTTGTGTAGGTTTGAGAATTCCTTCAAGACACTCAACATGTCAGTGTATTCCCCAAAGATGTGATTGGTTTTACCACGGATTTCTTCCAAGCTGCGAGCATTCTCATTTGAAAAGCTACTGGCATTATTTTGGACATTGTGTAATGGATGGGAAAGTTCAACAAACCCGAAGTCTTTCGTACTGTATAAAATAAGGTCATTAGCCAAATTGTGGAAGTGAGCTGCCATAATCGACGCCCAGGCAACGTATTCAAAGATAATGTCTTGGTCGTTGACAGCATCAATGCTGTTTTCTATGATGTCAGCAAACCCAAGCTCTTTGGCCAAAAACATTCTGTCAACCCCAAAAGGGTTTCCTGCTAGAGCCCCACTTCCAAGTGGCAGCAAGTCAACTCGTGAAAGTAGATCCATAAGTCTTTCAATATCTCTTTTGATTTTCCAACCAAAGCTAAGCAACCAGTGACTCCATCTGATTGGTCGAGCTTGCTGCATTACTGTGTAGCCAGCCATAAGAACACCAAGCTCCTTCTCTGCACGCTCAGTGATCACACCCAACAGCTCAATAAGATCATTCTTATGAACACTGATGGCATTTTTTTGCCACAGTCTAAGACTTGTCGCCAACTGGTCATTGCGATCCCAGCCAGCATTTAACTTATTTGCTGCTGAACCAATCAACTCTGCCAGGCGCCGTTCATTGGCAGCATGGACATCTTTATCATCTGGCTTCAAGTCGAACGTCCCATTTTCCCACTCCATTCCAATCATTTCAAGACCATCCAAAATGTTATGACACTCTTTTCTCGTGAGGAGACCGACCCTTGTCAGGCTTTTGGCATACGCCTTACTGCATTCGATGTCCTCTTTGAAGAGATTGTAATCAACAGTTTGAGCAATGCCATAGTTCTGTAGACTGTCTTTTGGAGAAGTTATGAGATGCGTTCCATGGAACTTGGAACTATTTACCACAGACGGTTGAGTGATGGCATCTTTCAGAGTCAAATGCAATATTTCATGGAAGCTTTTGGTAAAATTATGTCTGAAGCGGGTGCTGTTGGTGAGATTTGATTTTGGAGTCTTCTTGACGGGCGACGTCTGTGTTGAGACTCTTGTCTTGCTATAGAAAGCACTCATTGGACCCAGAACGAAAATCAACAGCAGCAGAGTCACAGTGAAGATGATCATAATGAATGATTTCATGAAAGAACGGTAAAGGCTCTGCATGATGGTTTTTGTAGAATTGAACAACGAACACAATACGGAGGGGATCAGTGAGATGTGATGGCTTGTTTCCAAGACAATGAGTTGGAAGACAAAACAATGGTCATTAAAAAAAAAACAATATAAAATGGAAAAATAAAACAAAAATGAAATAAATGAAACTATTACAATAACAGGATGAAGATGGTCAAATTTCTTCCAGTTGGTCAGGCAACCTGTAAAAGAGAAGAAAAGTGAATTAGTTATTCCTGACAGACACATTCTTTATATACATACATACATACACACACACACACACATACATACATACGTACATACATACATACATAATATATTTATCAAATACACATTATGATGGACATATATTGCAAACATACAAAAATATTTCACATGCATGAAAAAAAATTGATTTGATGAACTCAATGGAGAGAGAGAGAAAGAATATGTATGACTTGTTTATTAGGTTTTTTCATCAATTAATTATGCATTTGGGCATGAGGCTAGTAATTTCAGTGAAGGGGGTAAGTCACTTAGATTGACCCAAGTACGCAACTGGTACTTATTTTATCGACCTCAAAAGGGTGAAAGGCAAAGCTTGACCTCATCGGAGTTTGAACTCAAAACATAAAAACCGACCAAATCTCTAGAAATAGTTTCAATTGTCTTGTTTTTCTCTTGTCTATGATATTCCCCCATGTAAGCTCTGACATCTTTGGAATTTGTATGCACCCCTTTTTTTTTTATTTCAGTGAAGCCCTTTATGTTAAGGTGGCCTCTCGCCTTGCTTGGGACAAAATCATCAGAAAAGAAAAACAAATAAACAATTCTCCCTTAATCAACAACAATAATTCAGAAATTCTGAATTTTGCTGAACAAACAGATGAATGCCAAAACCTTTTAAACACTCTACGAGTGAATTGGTGCAGGCTGCATCAAGCACAAAACCGTAACTGGAAAAACAGGTCATTCAGGACGAATATAAAAAAAACCTTTCAAACTGGGTCTTTAAATAATAAATGAAAACAGCAGTAAATTGCCTGAAAGACTCTCAATGAAGGGACATAAACAAACAGTGGAGAAAAGCTGTAAATCTCCTGATGCTTAAGTGAACAATCACATTGTTAGGGAAGCACACAGAAAGGTGAAGCTACACCATCAAAATACAGGCTGTTCAAAAAGTCTCTCCGCAGTAAGTGTTCTATTGCAAAATAAATATTTCTAAGATGGTATAAAGACTACAAAATGACATTGTAGGGTAGGTGTGAAAGGTCACATCTGGCTAGTTTGAACATAAAATAAATAGAATATTTGGGTTGAATATGGCCAGTTGAAATGCTAAAGGGTTAAAAATAGAAAAGCAGTTTGGAAATGGTAATATTAAAACTTCAAAATGCCAAAATTAATTTTCATTTCAGGGAAAAACTTTCAGAGAAAACTAAACGATTAATTATAAACATCAAATGAAGACGAAGATTCCTTTGTGACCGCGTGGTTTCAGGTTCAGTCTCACAGCACGGCATCTAGGGTAAGTGTCATCTACTATAGCCCCCGGCCGATCAATGCCTTATGAGAGAATTCGATTGGAGAAAACTATGTCGAAGCCTGTATATATTGTATGTGCGTGTGTATCTTCGCCCCAGCACTTGACAATCGATGTTTACGTCTCCGTAACCGAGCAGTTCGTCAAAACAGACTGACAGAATTAGTGCCAGGCTTATAAATATAAGAACTGGGGTCGATTAGTTGGAGCAAACCCTTCAAGTCTGTGTCCCAACATGGCAGCAGTCCAATAACTGAAAAAAAAAATAATTTATAAAAAGAGGGGAAGAAACCATCCCCTTTGCATGGAAAGAGGGGGGGGATAAACCAAAGAGTTTCCTCCCTTTAACTACGTTTTCACACACGCGTTGTTTTAAAATTTTTATTAAAAGATTTATTCAGAGAAGGATAGGTTTTGGACACGCCCTTTTGCAGGGGTTTCCATGACAACGATCTATAAACTGCTCCGCCGTAGGATGTAACATACCAAAACACCGAGTAATACCAGATTAGAGACCTGACTGATTTCTTGTACCATAGTGAACTCTGCTACAACGACAAGGGAGTCTCTGACCTGATCGTCCGACTTAGTTGAATTAATGGCTTAAATCTCTCTCATATTGCAAGGAACCGTTTTAAAAAAGAAGAAGGACGTTTAATAACATACTCTTAGATATATTATGTCTGAAATAAACGAAAAGAGGGGGAGAAACAATAGGGAAATAGATGTAAATGTCACGGTTGGAATGTCTTTATCCATAAGTTTGTTTGGTCCGGTCTGACCACGGGGTAAACAACAATTGCAACTGGGCTACAACTAAAACCTTTGCGGCTTTTCTATTGGGCCTCACTCAACATGCTAGAAATAATAACTAAATGTTCTTCAAAGTATTCCCTGTCTTGAGAAAGGCAATGCAACATAGGATAAAGTAATTTTAGATTCTGGAAAACAAAAAAGGATGGGAAGATCACGCCTGGCTCCCTTGTATCAGTGAGAGGGATGAGATTCAGTGATTCAGTTAGACTTTGTGTGTTTCATAAGTTGATGCGGAAGTTTACACTTCGTTAGATATAAAATGAATTCTTTCGAAGAGATACATTGTCCCTTTCCAAATCCAACCCCTTTTTTGTTTTTAGTGAAGAGTAATAGGTTTTATTTAATACAAGCAATCAAATCGACCTCGAAATATCACCAACCATTCTACTTATCTTAGGCGGACGGAAAACACACAGAAGCCAGGCAGAATTAGAACTCAGAACAGTGAAATATCAAGTTAATTACAGAGAAGCCTCAATACTAAATGTGATAAAAGTCTCAACTAAAGAATCCTTCCTACTCTATAAATTCCTCTCCCAACAGATATTTTATAAAGTATTTGCTAACGTGCAATTAACCCAACTATCGCCACACTTTTGGTTGTGGCTGAACACATGCGTGAGATTGAAGTGTGGCCAATGGTTACATTTATGAACAGAATCCAAGCTCCACGCGTATCTCTTCAGAAACTCAACGCCACGCTATGATGCATGCATTCATTACATTTAGTTTAATTTATCTCCTAATGTAATAATTCTTTGTGTCTGGCACACGACCAGCATTGTTCAGGTGGGACTTATTTCATTGACTCCTAAAAGAGGAAAGGCCAAACCAAGCTCAGTGGCATTTGAACTCAGAACGTAAAGAGCCCGTCACCATGGTTCAGTATGTATGGTTGACTGATTTTGTCGAGGAGGTGAACGAAGATATACTTCGTTGATTGCATGAATAATTGAAGTAAAACCTGCGAACATTTAACTGAAATATTCATTGTTGCACATAAAGAAGGTTGTCGTTGGGCATTTACAGTTAACAATATTAATAATTACAGAATGGCAGAGAGACACTGTTCTGAGATTGCAGAAAGCTATCTTTACAGCAACATGTCGGTTTAACATATACGAAATCACTGCGTTCTCTTCGTAGCGACAAAAGTCCTTGATTGTCTGGCTTAGGCCGTGTGCACAAATATCTGGAATCATTAGAGAGGTAAGAATAGAGGAACATGTCGCTGAGCTGCCTTCGACATTTTGCCTGGCAAGAAGAGAGATTTATGATTGAGTAGGTCGCTCTCTACGCTCTGTAAAGAGTTTAGGCGCCAAAACGGATTTTTAATAAATTTCCTAACACAGATTCTCACTACTTTTATCTCGGCAATATCTTCCGTTCACACATCTGATCCCCAAGGGCATATTTCAAAAACTTATACATGATACTACTTCTACATAAATAAACAAGAAAATGGGTGGAATCAAAATATGTGGTTTGTAACCTGGTGGAATAGAGATACGAAAAATAAACGACTCGTTGTGATGAAACGTGTCTCATTTTAAGATTAATTTAAACAGAAATTGATGCCGTCGGCTACAACTTGAGCTGGGTTTTGTTGAGGTGAAAGACCTGGAGGAAACGGCTTGATTTGGGAAGAGGGAAATCTTTGAGTTCTTCTCAGTACACGTAGATTCCACTTGTACCTTACTCACGCGCACAAGGTTCATTTCTGCCAATCCATTTTCCGATTCACTGGCTGTAGCATTTACTCCTTTGAATATATTTGTATCATTCGATTTTCACTACCACTGCTTTCGTTTTATTTTTATCGAATACTTCTTTCCCAGCAATCAAGAAGTAGGGGAGATTAATGTAGCGACTGCTATTCAGTCAAGTGAAGATTTAGCCGTTCACCATTTTCACCAGCTTATTGGGCCAATCAGAGCTTGGTAATTCTCACTAGATACTTACTATATAAACGGGAACTCAAGGATTTCTCTCTTCTCAAATCAAGCCGTTCCCTTCATGTCTTTCATGTCAACAGAACTCAGTCGAAGCAGTAACCGGTGGAATCAATTTTCGTTTCAGTTAGTCTTAAAACAAGACACGTTTTATCACAACGAGTCATTTATTTGTCGTATCTCTATTTCACTAGGTTACAAACCACATATTTTGATTCCTTTTTTTTTTTTTTTAATCTCAGCAACATTTTCAGTTCATACCGTATGTGACCTCCAAGAAACTGATTCCGAGAACATAAACATAACATTAGTTCTACAGCAAATTTGTCCCTTCAACACCGTTTTTCTGAATGATGTAATTGAAAATTGTCGTTTTTCTCGGCATAAAGTTTTGCATCAACCAAACCTGCAATTACAAAATTTTGGACCTGAACACGTGCTGTTAAACAACATTGAAGTATTGTATCACAAAGGCTGCTAGAAGCATTAGCGTAGCTGTGTGGTGGTGGTGGGGGCGGTAGCCAGACGACATCTCTATGCCATGTATTTGCCTAGCCACGTGACAGATATACATGACATCTCTCTCTAGTTACGCAACATGTACACTTTTTATGAACTGAATTTATCAACCCATCATATATGTTTGCCCAACCATTATGGACACTCGTGTCTGTTAGCCCACTCAACATCTACATACTGTGTCTATTTGCGCAGCTAATTTCCATACACTGTGTTTATTTGCTCAGCCAATATAAACACACTGCACCTATTTGTCTCACAAATATCTACACACTGCATCTATTTGTCTAGTTAATTTCTACACACCGTGTCTGTTTGCCCAGTCAATATCTATATCCCAAGTCTATTTGCCCATTTAATATCCATATATCCATATATTGTGTTTATTTGCCCAGTTAACATCCGTACACTGAGTCTATTTGCCCAGCCAATATAAACAAACTGCAACTATTTGACTAGCAAATATCTATACACTGTATCTATTTGCCCAGTTAATATCCACATACTCTATTTGCCGAGTCAGCATCTACAAACCGTGTCTGTTTGGCCAGTTAATATCTACACACCATATCTATTTGCCCATCCATATTTACCCTTCCTGCCTATCTACAGATCATATATACAATATCCGATTCGTCTAGCCAATGTCTACACACCGTGTCTGTTTGGCCAGTTTCAATAACTACACACCGTGCCTATTTGCCCATCTACATCTGGCCTCCATGCCTATCTACGTATCACATACACAATATCTATCCAGCCAAACAACATTTATCCACTGTGTCTATCTAGCTGAATAAAACAAACCATGTGCATCCAACTGAGATTTATAATTCATGTCCATCATGCAACCAGTCACCATCCACCAGCCACTAACTAACGGTTGAAGAGGAACAATATATATATATACAATCTGTGTCTATTCAGTTGATATCTTTTATAGGCTGTGCTTATCCGACAGAGATCAATAAACTATGTCTATTTGATCAATATCCACAGATATTGGTGCCTATCTAGCAGGCAAAAACCATTCTGTATTGGAAAGAAGGAACGAGTGGAGCTGATGGAAAACTAATCAATGGAACTCTGCTATATTCTAAGACTCGAATTTCATCAGTGAACAGACACCCTCTCAGTGGGTCCCCCTCCCCCCGCCTATCAGTTCCAATCTTTCTCTGGTTTAACCCCCCCCCCCCACCACCTCACTAACACTTGCCATGTCAATAACAGAAACCTCCCCCTTCCTTTTCTCCCACCTCAACTACACTTTCGTACCACTCTCTCTTACCTCCTATCTTTCTCTCTCTCTCTCTGCCTCTCGCCGCCATCGATACCATAATTCTACCAATAATAGATATTCTTTGATCACTAACTCACTTTCATACACGCCCACCCCCTTTTTGCTCCCCCTCTTCTCTTCACTTTTCCTCCCCAATCATGGTGGCGACATTAATAAACTCACTCTCTCTCTCTCTCCTTCCTTCTCTCCCTTACAACTCTTCGCTGCCAATTACCATAGTTCTGAGACTCTGATAAAAATATTACACAAAATAACAAAGTTGAGAAAAAAATACTCGAGGGTAGCGACCCGCAAACTAAATACAGTAGCGTCTCACATATGTAATGGAGTCAGTTGAAAAAAATCGATTAAATTCGATTATCTATACACTTAGCAGACGAAGACTCCCTCTAAGAAACATCAAAGAAGGGAGATAATTCCAATAAGATCAATTAATTGAAATTTTGTTGAAATTTAAAACCAGCAGAATGGGAGAGGACGCATTTCTGGTTTATGTGATTTATTGAAGCAGATTCTCCTTGGCAAATATCACCGTCTTGGGCCCCGGGGCCAGTTATCCAGTTTCTATGGCGTGTAAGTAACCGAAATCACAATTGTTTTCATTGAACAAGACGCCAGTCCGTCGCAGGGTGACAGATTTACAGCTGAGTGGACTGGGGCAATGTGAAATGAAGCGTTTTCTTCAAGAACACAAAATACCGTCCTACGATCTCGCAGCCGTAAGCACAACACCCTAACCGCAAAGCCTAGCAATATATTTAATCGACTAAAACCTTTAAGGAGGTACCCCTCAATAACTGAAACGACAGAATACAAGTTCGACTAGAGAGGAAACCATTCTTGTTGTTTAACCTCAGGTCGGCTGAGTGTGTGTGTGCGTGTGCCTTTGTGGATGTGTTCATCTCCTACCACTGCTTGACAGTGTTGATGTGTTTACCTCCTCATAACCAAGCGGTTCGGCCAAAGAGACCGATAGGATAGGTACCAGGCTTTAAAAAAATAAGCGTTTGGCTCGATCCGTGCGACAAAAGTTCTTCAAGGTGGTGCCCCAGCATGGCCGCAGTCCAATGCCTGATTCAAGTAAAAGATGAAAGATAAATGTATGCGTGAGTGTTGTTGTTGGCAAAATGGCCAAATGGAATGTTCTCGACGATACGGATGTCTCCAAAAACAACACAAGATGGATGTGCTTTGTTGTAATCTTTCTTTTATTCTCTTGTCTCAGCGATTGGACTGCGGCCATGCTGGTGCACTGCCTTGAAGGGTATAATCGAACAAATAGACCCCCTCCCCACCAGTGTATTTCTATCGGTCTCTCTTGCTGAAACGCTAAGTTACAGGGATGTAAACAAACCAGCACCCGTTGTCGAGCGGTGGTAAGAGACAAACAGCGCAAACATAAAAACACACATGCACGCACACACACACACACACACACACACACACACACACACACATATATACGATGGGCTTCCACGCAGTTTCCGTCTACTTACTGAACCTCTCTTTCGCCTCAGAGATAAAAATATTCTATGACACTTGCTCACAAACAACAGAAAGCACACACACACACACATGTATGTGTGTGTGTGTGTGTGTGTGTGCCAAACATCAATCAATAAGTCAGACTTCATTTTTCCATAACAAACAAAAAAACCGAGATCAGTGTTTTAATAATTGACGTATCAACACCGAATGTCTATTGTGTGAGGAAACAAGTTGAAAAAGGAGAGAAAAAAAACACACAGAAAAAGAGAAAAACAAAACGGAAAGGAACCGGAATGATTGAGGTTTTTCACTGAATGGACATTAAAAAGCAAAGAAAGAAGGGAAAACACGTGCCAGAATCATCGCTTTTGTAATGGTTACAACCAAAATGATATACAATCGCTTCTGATGTCCTGACATCGTCATGTTAGTTAAAAGGACTGCGACGAAACATTGCACTCCGTCCCAACCAACACCTTGTAGACAGAACTGGCACTCCGTCGGTTATGACGACGAGTGTTCTAATGACTGAAATAAGTAAAGGATAAAAGATACTTACATTGGCAATGCTAGAGTGTGTGCAGTCCGGGGCAGCCCTTTGAGTTTGCGGGGACCCCGGGCCCCAACAAGCCATATGTATTATACAGGCTTAAACCGCAGATTCATAAGTGACACCCCTCCCTCCCCCCATATATCTGTCACCTGGGTGAGGTGGGACGAGGGGGGGGGGTTATGACGCCCCTCCGCACTTCTCCACCACCACCGCCGCCGCCACCACCACCACCACTACCACCCCAGCTACGCTACCGAATTCCTACGAAGAATTTGTTAACCTTGAAAATTTAGCTGCGCATGTTTTCCAAAACTGCACCTAACTCTTATCAGGTGTAAGAAGAGGAAACAACTGTCGCATCCATCAAACCGTAAATGATAATAATAATAATAATAATAATGGTGATGATGATGATAATGATGTCAAGTTGTTCCCCAAACAGAAGGAATTTCGGAGAAGGCGTTCTGTAGTTAAGAGATCAATATAGTATTGGAAACTAAAATTGGACTGGAATGAAGTCAAATAGTTAGACGGGAGAGAAATGTATTGGAGAAAGTCGTTGAGTTATTGTGTGAAGGGTAGGGGAGAGGAGAGAGAGAGAGGGGGTCGGGAAGAGAGAGAGATGAGAAAGAAGAGGGGTGGAGAGAGAGAGGGATGAGGAGAGAAAAAGAGGGTAGGAGAGTTAAAGATAAGAAATAGAGAGGAAGAGAAAGAGAGAGAGAGAGAGCTGGAGGGAAAAGAAAATAGAAAAGACAGAATGGAAGTGAAGGGAAGGAAAACGAAAGAGAGAGAGAAGAGATAGATTTGTGTGGAAGAGAAAGAGAGATATAGTGTGAAGAAGACGAGAGCGAGAAGGGGAGCGAAAGGATGAGAGGAAGGGAGAGTCTGAGAGAGAGAGAGAGAGAGAGAGAAAAAGAGAGAGAGATAACCTCTAACCAAACACGTCTGCTTTAACATTTTGAAAAGGAGTATTTTGTTGTCAAAGTAAAGGTGATGGGGGAAGATAGAGAAGGAGAGAGTGTGTGTATGTGTGCTTGCATGTGTATGTGTATGTTCATATATAAGTGTCCGTGTATGTATATGTATATATGTATGTATGTATCTATGTATGTATTATACGTATGTGTTTGCCTGTGAGGGAGAGTGACGGGGGGGGGGGAAGAGGTGTAGATTGTAACAGGAGAGATCGAATCGTATATATCATGTGATCGATAAATCAATGCGGTAACGGTGGAGTGAATTGGAGGAGGGCGAAGAAGGTGGTTTAAAAGTATTGTTGGGTAGAAAATGTGTAGGTATGTGTGTGTGTGTGTGTGTGTGTGTGTGTGTGTGTGTGTGTGTGTGTGTCTATAGATGCATGTGTATGGAGTGGGGAAGTGGGTAGTGCCGTACCCCAGCGCAGACGTTATAGAAGTTTCAGCATGATCAGACAACTTGAGCATTTAACTTTTTTCTTCATCTACCACCACCACCACCAACAACAACAACAACAACAACGTCACCACTTCCACCGCCGCCGCCGACCACACCAACATCGCCATCACCTCCACCACCACCAACATCCATTGCCAAAATCAGCAACAAGCAATACTAGACGAGCTCCTCACTACTACTACTGCTGCTGCTGCTGCTATTACTACTCTCACAACAGCAACAAGCGCCACCACAAAGTGGCGCAGCCAGAGTGTGTGCCGTCCGGGGCAGCTCTAGAGTTTGCCTCTCCACCCTCGGCCCTGCGCTGCTTGTACAAAATTATACAGGAGACCCAAAAATAAAAGCGTCGTTCAGGGCGGAGGCGGGCCGCCTCCTAGGTCCCTCCCTAGCTACACTACAGCTACGACACATACTACAGCAACAGCAACCACAAAACTAATTCTCTTAGTACGACCACATTAGCAGTACTGTAACACCAACAACAACAACATCACAAAACCGTAAGTACCACAACAGTAGCATTACCCATACTATACCACCTGAGTACCACTACAAATCTACAAACATCACTATTCCACAATACTTATTTACAATGGACAGATATGTGTCCTCATCTTGTTTGTTATCACAACGTTTCAGCTGATGTATTCTCCAGCCTTCATCAGGTGTTCTGGTGGAATTTCAAACCCAACCCTTTTTTTGACTCATGGGGTACACTGTTCTCATTCCTAAAGTATGTTGCTGATGCTATTTTCCTGTTGATATCATTTTTTTCAAGTCCCTGCCTGGGATTGAACTTAGAATCCGAAGGTTAGTAGCCCGCGCTCTAATCCTCTACGCTATATGCCCGTGGGCATATCCGTCCATTGTAAATAATGTACATAATTCCTCATCCCAATAATATAGAATAGTATTAGCCACAATACTTGCATACTAACACCACTTCTATGCAACTACCAGAACCATTTTACTGCCTCCAATACAACAATGCCACTGCTACTGTTGCTACACCATCATCAGTGCGTCCAAGCTGTGAAGGCACGTGGCTTAGTGGCTAGGGTATTCAGCTCGAAATCGTAAGTTCACCATTTCGATATTCGACAGGGCGTCATGTCCTTGAGCAAGACGCTCTATTTCACGTTGCTCCAGTCCACGAAGATGGCAAAAATGAATTTGTACCTGTAATTTGAAAAGGGCAGTTTTGTCACTTCTGTGCCGCACTGAATCTCTCTGAGAATTACGTTAAGAGTGTACGCGTGTCTATGTAGTTAAGAGTTAGAACTATTATTTATGGTCTTAAGTTTAAGGTTTTGGGTTAAGCCGAGGATTTACGGTTCGAATTTACGGGTCAGAATTTAGAGTTCTATGAAAAGGGGCTGTACTTTTAAAATCGCAATTACAATCGTTTTCAAGAGGAATCGGAAGAAATAGTTGAAGAAAGAAACTAAAACATGATGGTTCTGGTAATCTACTTGGTGTCCTACTTCTGAAATTCCACTAATTCTAAAATATTATGTTGATAAAAATATTTGTTGATGATTTTTGTTTACGTTATTTAATCACTTTTAATTTTTAATAACATCGATATTTTAATCAATGTATGAATAATCTAGAAGGTTTGCCCTATATTTAAACCAAATGTAGTAAGACGAATTCTAAAGTTTGTTAGGCTATTGAAAATTTGTAGACGAAATTTATAAAATAATTGTAAAATAATTTAATTAGTTTAATCAAATGAATTATATTCAATTAAAATCTGATATACGAAATTTATAAACTGATTGTAAAATAACTTAATTAGCAATTACTAACACAGTTATTAGATAAATAAAAAAAAAGCGTTAAAATTAATTTAATTTAACTTGACTTATGTTTTATCCTTTACAGATTTTAGTCATTAGACGGGGACCATGCTGGAGTACCGCCTTAAAAGATTTTAGTCGAAAGAATCGACCCAGTATCCTTTCTTTTATTCTATCAGTCTTTTGCCGAACCGCTAAGTTACGAGCACGTAAACACGCCTACACCGGTTGTCAAGCGATAGTGGAGGACACAGACACAGACATACATATGCAATGGGCTTCTTTCAGTTTCCTCTACTGAATTCAGCCACAAGAGTTTGGTCGGTCGGAGGCTCTAGTAGAACTCACTTGCCCAAGGTGCCATGCAGTCGGAGTGAACCCAGAACCATGTGGTTGGGAAGCAAACTTCTTACCACACAGCCACGCCCGGGACAGAGATATTAAAAAAAAAAACTTGTCAAGGTTTAGTTTACTCGTGTCACTATCTATGTGTATAAGTATAACAAGGTTGCTATTTTGTTAATGTGTCATAAAATGCCGATATGAGAAAGAGACTTGAAAGACGCATTCTTTGCAGCGAATGGAGAGGATGCAGCATACAATTTGTAAACGTCTGGAAAAGCAGCCTTAAATGGATATAGGGAAGAACAGACATCTGACAACTTCTTAGAAGCAATGTTTTCTAAAATGTAAAAGTTTGGCAATGAATAGCTCGTAGTAAAATGAGCTGTCCAAGTTGTTTATGCTTACGAGTTCAGAAATAGGAAATAAATTTGAAACTTCTAAAAATGTTTCTGGTTCAATAGTCAAAGCCTCTACAACAGTAAATATCGTTGTGTTGTGTTCATTAAAGCGACATTAGAGTTCCTCGGTGCCGTTATGAAATATATTATTGTAAATACGATTTAAAAATACGTATTTGTTGTCGGAGTCTCTATGAATAGGCGTTGACATTAATCCGTTTTGACAAAGCATTGAACCAGTTAATAAATCCCTCGACTTCAAACGATTGTCAAGATTCTGGGATGTACAAAAACGACGCCAACAATAGCAGAAAGCAGTCTTAGACTGAACTGAGAATTCTAACCAAAGTCAGCCACTGAAGCACGAAGCACAGAAGTCTCGTTTTTCTCTATTTACTGCATTCTTTAGGATGATACATTGTTAATTCTCGTTGACATGGCATCATATCTAATCCATACAAATCAAGTTTGGGAAATATATCAAGTTGTGTAGGTTCCGCGACATCAGCTGCCAAAGGAGTGAAAGTTTGTGGAACTGTTGCAGATTCGGTTGATTGCGGCCGAGGTGAATTAGAAGAAATCTCTTCGGTCTTGTGATTCGGACAAATTTTGGAATTTCTAACCCAAAATAGAGAAAATGGCTCTTTGTTGTTTCAGTGCTTTCTAAATTCAAATTAAATGCATTGACGGAACCCTTTTTATAAATGTACCATAAAAATTTAATTTTTGTTGAGAGAGTAAGGAATAAAAAAGCAAGCATATTTTCCAACCCCAAAATGTTCAACTAGGGTAAAATAGAGTCTGGCCCTCAGTGAACAGAATGTCCAAGTTGGACTACAATTAGCGGATGGCCCTACTTTCCAGGACAGCTGTGTACTTTTTTCTTTTTAATTCGGACTACTTGCTGTATTTGTGGCTAATTTTAAAAAATCTGGAGTTACAATCCAACAGTAACATCTACAATTGAAATATTTGTAATTTTAACTACAGTGCGTCCATAACAGAGATATATCTGGACAAATACTGCAATTAATTTGCACTTTTTCGCGATGTATATGCGTTAAGCATGATACACAGATGGCTATTTTAATATAATACTACTTCTGATGCACATTACAAACTTTTATTCAGCCAGGCAGTCAAGTTTTCGTTCTAATGCAAGACGCCTTTTTAATTCCCTCGATTTTAGTCCCCACCTCAGTTGAGGGGTCTTGTCCTACAAGTTACTTGGCGACTTCACTGCTGCTTGTGCTACGTAAGAGGCACCCAGTACACACTGTAAAGAGGTTGGCGTCAGGAAGAGCATCCAGCTATAGGAACTATGTCAGTAGAAACTAGACAGTAGAGATTGATACAATCTTCTGACTTGCCAGCTCCTGTGAAACTGTCCCACCTGTGCCAGCATGGAAAACGGATGTTAAATGAAGACAACGACGATGATGATGATGATTTACAAATTTATATTAATGAAAGTTTTGGCCAATCAGTAAAATTTACAGAGAGATTAAAGGATATTTGCAGTGCAACCTTCTCCAATACTTTAATTGATATTACATTCTGAACGAACTGTTGTTCAATTAATTAGATGCTCGCGTTAATGGTTTAAAATATTTTCATAAAAAACAATGTAAAACTGAAATGCTGATGAAATTTCATTTCAAATTATTATATAAAATATTTTAATAATTCTCAATATTAAAACAGCATTCACATATCTTTTATCTTTTACTGGTTTCAGTCATTAGATTGCGGCCATGCTTGAGCATCGCTTTGAGGAATTTTTAATCGAATGAATCGACTTCAGGACTTACTTTTTTGAAGCCTTGTGCTTATTCTATCGGTCTCTTTTACCAAATTGCTAAGTTACAAGAAGGTAAACCTCAAGACTGGTTGTCAAGCGGTAGTGGGGGGACAAAGACACACACAAACACACATACACAATGGACTTTTTTTTAGTTACCGTCTACCAAATCCACCCAGAAGACTTAGTTTGGCCCAAGGCTACAGTAGACGACATTTACCCAAGGTTCCACGCAGTGGGACTGAACTCGGAACCACGTAGTTGGGAAGCAAACTTTTTACCACACAGCTTCGCCCGCGCCTATAACGAATGACCGAATTCCACGCTTAAAGCACCGGTAGGCAGGTAATAGTGGTAGTGCTTGGTCAATGTTTGCCTCAAGAGATAGTTTTCACCTGTAGAGGTGTCGTGACAGGTGTTTCTTAATGAATTTATATTAGTGCTATCTTAAAGAAAGTGGGATGATCTAATATTTTTCAACACTATATCTAAGACGGTAAAGTGTGAAGTGAGATATATTAAAGCTGCTATTTCTTGCTTATTGTGCAGCCATGTAAAGACTCTTTGGTATATCAAACTGAACAGGAAGCTGTTGGCAGCAGTTGCGGACGTGTAAAAAAAGTAAGAAATATTTTTTTACATCTATTTTTTATTTTTATTTTATTTATTTCTGCCATTGGGCAGTAGCCATGCCGGGAGAACTACACTGAAGGGTTTAGTCGAACAAATCGACTCCAGTATTAGATTTTAAAATCTGACACTTATTCAAGTTGTCTCTTGTACCGAACCACCAAGTTACAGGGATATAAACAAACTAATACCAGTTGTCAAGCTAAAGAGGGAACAAACACAAACACGAAGGCACACATGCATACAAAGCATTGGTAGGCCCAAGGCTACAGTAGACGACACTTGCTTAAGGAACGTGCCGCACAGTGGCACATGATTGAAAAGCTTACACGTTTCAACGGTTCCATATTCATTCATTTATACAATAAGTAAATGGTCAAAATACAATGGAAACTCACAAAAATTCTGGAAATCCGAACCCCAATTTTCAAATTGAGTGAGAGAAATAAACAGGACATCAAAGAACTTTATGTTAAATGCATAATGTTGAAATACGAGCTCACAAAACCAATTTAATAAAGCATGTTTCTTCAGTTAAGCATAAAAATATTCTGTAATAAACTCAACTTCCTGATAGGTTATCAAAGCAGTTGTTTTCCGGTCGTAAAATAACAAAATTAGAAGGGGGGGGGGGGGGGGTTAGCAGCAATTGTAGCATGTCCTGCATCGATCATTTAAGAGAACTTACCAATACAGGAACCATTTTATCATCAGTTGCAGCTCATTTGAAGCCACATCAGAACAAACTACGAGCAACAAATGTTATTGTTTCATTCTTACTGAGAGAAAAAAAAATTAAAGACATAAAGTAAGAAGGATCAGTTTTGGAGTTCATCGTTTTAAATGCACAAGATTCGAGTGTAATTATTAGAAAAGCACTGATATGGGCGCAGGCGTGGCTCTGTGGTAGGGAGTTTGCTTCCAAATCACATGGTTCCGGGTTCAATCCCATTGCGTCTGCGTAGCACCTTGGGCAAGTGTTTTCTGCTATAACCTTGGGCTGACCAAAGCCTTGTAGACAGAAAATGAAAGGAGTCGTGATATTTGTGTGTGTGTTTGTCTCCCATCACCGCTTGACAACCCGTGTTGGTATGTTTACGTTCCCGTAACTAGTGATTCAGCAAAAGAAACTGATAGAATTAGTACCAGGCTTTAATAAGTAAACAAGTATTCGGGTCGATTCATTCGAGTAAAAACTCTTCAGGATGGTGCTCCATCATGGCCGCAGTCAAATGACTGAGGTAAGTTAACGAAAACATAAAAACTACATCCTGCCCTAACGGAGTGAAGCTGAGGTGAACTCCAGATGCACAAGAATTACCAGAACAGGAACGAACTTTCGCATTCCCTACCCCCACCACCGCGTCCAGGTAATGATTGTAATCGCGTACGAGCGAATTGCGATCGTGTAGTAAATGACACTTGAGAAGTATAAATATATCACTCCGTCCACAGACATGCCACATGAATCAAGGAACGAGACAAGTGCAGGCCGCCAACTCGGAAAAGCGTGCAACCTCATCCAAGTATTTCAACCCGCCTACCTCAAGAAATGAAAGCACATGCATTTGTATCGTTCACGAGGCAACGCTCAATGGTTAACTAAACCCAACCGAAATGTGTAAGTTTGGCGATGGCCCTTTTATGACTGGAGCATATTTTCGGATTTGACAGACATGGCAGGTCGAGCTTTCATGGTTTCTCTAAGCAGAGAGAGAGAGAGAGAGAGAGAGAGATGCAAAAATAAAGTGTAGAATAGTGTTTCTCAACCAGGGTCCATGTGGTCCCGGGGGGGGGGGGGGGGTTCATGTAAGGGGGCCACGCAAGCGAAATAGTAAATTTAGGATCCACAGTTGTAGTTTAGGTGCCCGTGAAAAAAGAATGTTCGTTGGGTTTCTTTCTCTGACATTTTACATAGGTCAACCTACATGAGTTAATATGTGAAAAGCAAAATAGGGATTTTGAAAGAGGTGTCCATAAAACTAGTTTTTAAACATCGAATGACTATGGGGGTTCACCAGAATAAAACAGTAATCAAAGGGGTCCAGAGGTAAAAAAAATAAATGAATAAATAAAAAAGGTTGAGAGAACCAGCGAATAGAATAACAAAAGCCGAATGAAACATCAAACGAATTTGCTGAATAAATTATTTGGATTAAAAGAAGGCAAAGAAGCAAAATACAACGGGAGACCCCTGGCGATAACAATTTAGAGATGAATTAATTCAAACATGCAACGTTCTTAATCACACACACACACACGGACGGACGGACGGAGCTTTCCTTGCATTTGAATAGAACGACAATAAATCATATTTATTATTCATAACCCACGTTGTATTGATACTCTGATAATTATCTCTTTCGCTCTCTATCTATCTATTTATCTATATATACACATACATAAACACATTCATATATGTTTGCATACACACACACATGTAGAGTGCATGCACGTATGTATGTACGTACGTATGAGCTTACATGTTGAATATTCAAGGCCAGCGCGTGCTAAACATATGAAAGAAGAAAGAAACAATGACACACTTTTGTAGACATAAATATTCTTATTTTCGCCTCAAATGCAATTATATAAGTTGAATAGTCACTGGCCAGGTTGTTTGGAAAATACGATTGGGAAAAAGCACACACACACACACACACACACACACAAAAGCAATAAACGATTACACTCCGCTATTGATTTACTCGTTATCACACTGTCATATGTGATAACATGTTGAGTTAACTGCAGGCATCGGTAAGTCGTCATCACATTTTTACGGTCAATAGAGAAACTGCCAACCCTCACCACTTAAAACAAAAACGAAAAGACGACACACACACAAACATACACACGGACACGCACGCATGCATACGCACACACGTGTGTATATATGCATGCATGCATGTAGATAACATGCAGGAATGTTTGTATATGTGCATTGCATGATGGGGGAGCGATTATGCAGTGCTTCTCATTTAACGTATGTATTCAAGTTTCTCAGAGATCGTCTGATAGAGACGAAGCTGGATGTAATAAATGTAATATTCCGTGGGTGTTAGCGCTCTTACCCCCACCCCCACCTCTTCATGCCCGTCAAATACAACAAACAGTCTCCATTCAATTGTTTATTGCTCGAAAACATCTATCGATCACCCAACATTTCTTCTAATCTTAAACATAAAAACATAAACAAACACGCTACTTTCTCTTTTATCCATATGCAATAATTATTCGTCTAAGCATTCATTCATAATGCACGCTACATTGGGAGTTCAGTACAACACGCGCTCGCGCGCGCGCAAATATACATACACACAAACATACAAAATACACACACATGCATATACAAAGTATACATACATTTAATATATTTGAATAGCCATAAAACATATATATTGCAAGTATATATATACACTCACACACGCTGCAAAAATGAAAGAATAACATAAATATAATGATAGACGACGAAAGGAAATACCTTTGTAGAAGTTTCACAGCATTTTCGTTGCAGTAAATTAATGGACGTCGTTAATAAAAGTGGAAGCGATATTCGGCGGCGACTTCGGATATAAATGCTAGACGTCAGGTGCGAGTCTTCCAAGCACCTGCCACCAATTAAACCATGCCAATTACATCGGCTGCTCGAGGCTGGCAATATAAATTACTGCCCCTGTTTCGCATAACTTTTCCAACTCTTCTGCGTGGAGAGGTTAAGAAAAGCAACCGTGTCGTGCTTTAATTAGAGTGGAACTCTTTTGTGACAGAAATTAATTTAGGACTTTCTCTGAAATATTACATCCAAGATGGTGAGTATGCGAGCACATGTCTTGGGAATTCTCTCTTTAATGTCTTATTTTATGATGTTTTCTTGCTTATTGCGGAAGAATATATTATTTTTGAGGAAGATATATTATGTTTACTATTATTTCGCAATAGAAAATATAAGATATCCCTGTTTCTTCTCATGTTTACGGTCCTTTACATGTATCCATGTATTTGTTTGTTTCGTTTCTTATGGAGTTCGCTTAGGAGATGAGGGTGATTTTTTTCGATGAATTATGGTTTCGTTAATTGATTTTTAAGGCCAATACATTAACGTAATACCTTTTAGTTCGATATCTTAGTGTTTCGCTGTTCTGTGTTCGAATATTGTTGAAGATCGACTTCAATGTTTCCGTAAAAGGGTTTTAGGGTTACGGTCGTCCCTAACCCTAAAACCCTTTTACGGAAAGCGACGATCTTGTTCAGAAACATATACAAACGCACGTAGATTAGAAATGACGTAAAATGTAATCAAAACGATAGATCGCCTTGACAAGTTTTTGGTGAATTAATGTTGTGTACTAATTGTTATCACTATGTTCATACGAGCAACACGTTGTTTATTCGTTAAAATAATCAAACATCGCCGATTCATTTGGGTCGTAAATTCACAAGTAAAATATAAACAGGAAAACAGAAGATATGTAGATTTAATTTTTTTTTTCAATTTATATATACATTAAGAGAGATATTGTATATTCCAATAACAGTATTAAGTACAAGATTCTTGTAGAAGCGACTAAATAGATCTTACATGTAACTCCACAATACTATCCTTGTTAAATATATTTTTATACTTAAACGGTATTTCTAAGTGTACATACTGGAGTCATCATCATCATTATTATTATTATTATCCGCCGAGGCTGACTTTGTCTTTCATCCTTTCGGGGTCGATGAAATAAGTACCAGTTGACCACTGGGTCGATGTGATCGACTTAACCCCTCCCACCTTAATTCCAAGCCTTGTGCTTAACGTAGAAATTATTATTATTTTGAAAATTGAATGTTGTATGTGTTTTTGTCTTAAAGTCTAATTTCAGGCAGTACTGGCATCAGCCATGTTTGGATGGTGCTTTGTACGTGCCACTGGCACAACATGTCTTCAACATTTCTATGTTTCGTTGTTTCAGGCGAAAACAAAATCAGGAAGTAACAAGAAATTTGCTTCAATGAAACGGATAATAAGTTTGAAAGATGCTCGGATGTAAGTGTCTCTTATATTACTTTGGTACTCCGAGCCTAATTTGTGTTTGTAATTATCTTTCTAATTACTATTATCACTGCTGCTGCAAAAATTTCGGGTCTCGGGCCTAGAGTCTGGACAGTGTGGTCATTCACACCGTCCACTTAGACCTTTTGTTACGATATTTCTATTGAGGTATGCTGTTTTTGTTTCAATTAATTTTGGTAATAATGAAGAATTTAATCTGGCCGAAATATTCTACCTGCCCAGATCCCAACTCTCACACCTATCCTACAATGTCATTCTAAAAATATAGAAACATGCCATTGAAATCTCGAAGTTACAAGATGTGTGATTAATGTGACTAGATTAGCAGTAATGCATGCCATGTAAAAAGCAGCCAGTACAGTCAGTAAAGTGGCTGGCATGAGGAAGGGCATCCAGTGTATTTTTAGGGTTAGCCACATTCAGGTGGCAAATATACTTCATGATGTCATGCAGTTACTGTTTATACCTCGCTCAGAGATTTATTATATGTTGTATATCTTTTTCTTTTAAACAGAAAACATAATCAGCAAAAACCTAAAAAGAAGAAAATTGACAAAAGTGATATAATTGTTCG
The DNA here is from genome assembly GCF_046866305.1 of Octopus bimaculoides. Taxonomy (NCBI): domain Eukaryota; kingdom Metazoa; phylum Mollusca; class Cephalopoda; order Octopoda; family Octopodidae; genus Octopus; species Octopus bimaculoides. The sequence goes on along the minus strand of NC_142938.1, from coordinate 3,053,893 downwards.
AGATGCGTAAGTAATTTTTCTGTGCTGTTCATAATCTTTTTTTTTTTTATTCATAAATGCAAAATGAAACAAAGCCAGAAATGGTTTTCCAGATGTTTTCAAATTCATAATTTTTTTTTTTTTATAAATTTTCATGCAAAGTGTATCAAGGTATTTTCTTTTTGATCACCAGTGTCCCATGAAGTTAGAAAGCTTGAGAATCCTTAGTATGTGTGTGTGTGTATTTTGAGTCAGTGGTGAGAGCATCGGGCTCACAATCATGAGGTACTGAGTTCAATTCCTGGACTGGGCTGTGTGTTGTGTTCTTGGACTCTGCTAATCTAATCCATGCAGGCATGAAAAAATAGATGTTAAAACAATGATGATAATATGTATTTGTCCCTCTGTGTGAAATCACTTAATCTTTTTCTCTTTTGCAGACCACAGACCTCTTCTGCATTATTTTTCACTTACAACACCCAATTGGGTCCACCCTATCGGGTTCTGCTAGACACAAATTTCATACATTTCTCAGTCAAGAACAAAGTGGACCTTTTCAAGGGTCTCATGGATTGTCTTTATGCTAAATGTAAGTGTTTTCCTTTCTTTGTGTTATTTGTATATTTAGATTTGCTTTGCAACCATGTGGTTTAGGGTTCAGTTCTAGTGTGAAGCACCTTGTTCAACCCACCCTGTTAAGCTAAATATGCACCAAATGAGAAATTTCTAAGTCTTCATGCAGATTCATAAATGTTCGTAATTGGATGGTCATTGACTCTCCTGGGTTTCGCTGCCCTTTGTTGGGTTTGGTTTTTTCATCCCACCCTACTTACCAAAGAGGCTTGGAAGTAGTTGAGGGTTGGCCACAGGAAGTGCATCCTGCTGCAGAAAATCTGCCTTGGTGAACTCTGGCCAGCTTATGCTAGTATGGAAAAGCAAAGATCAAAACGATGATTATAACTTCTCCATGTTATTCTTTTTGGCTGCTGTATAAAATTAGATAGTACTTGTCTTGCTGGTTTTAGGTGACCTCATAGATAAACGCCAGATCTTACCTTTTTTTTACAGGTATACCATATGTGACAGACTGTGTGTTTGGAGAATTAGAAAAACTTGGCAGCAAATACAGAGTTGCCTTAAAGTAAGACCTTTACTCTTTTTTCTACCTGTTTCATTTAATAATTAATGTTGTGTGTTGTCTGGCCTTTAAAATAGATGTGGCTATGTGGTAAGAAGCTAGCTTCTTGATCATGTATTTCAGGTTCAGTTCTGTGTGTGACACCTTGGCATGTATCTTCTGTTATACCCCTGGGTTAGCCAAAGCCTTATCAACTTTGTCTTTTAAGGATTGTAGGTTATCAAACCCCACTTTTCTATATTTGCAGGGGGGGGGGGGGTAGTGGACAGAATTGGTTGGGGTAAATTTTCTACAGCTGGATGCCTTTCCTGTCACCCATGCCTGTTTCGAAGCAAGGTTATATTGCTCCATGACCTTGTGGTATTTTGCTACATTTTAGGTTTCTTCTCTAGTCAGTAATATAAATATTGATAGATACAGAAATAATTTATTTTTAAATGCACAATAATACTAATACAATAACATGATCAGGATAAACTATCCATATATTGCAGAAAAATTTGTTACCGGCCAGCCATGTAACTTGAACTCACATCCCTGTGATTACACATCAAGTATTTTACCTTTAGTGTCTTATAAAGCTAGATTTATAAATCCTAAAAATTGTTTGTTAGTGGGCAATTTGAGAATAAATTATTTCTGTATCTTTCAATACATCTCAACGCTTCTAAAGCAAATATTGTTTGTTTACTTTCATCGTAATTTGAATCTGATGTATTATTGTTACTTATTTTCCCATTTCAGAATCCTAAAAGATTCCCGTATTGAACGGTTGTCATGTCTCCACAAAGGTACCTACGCTGATGACTGCTTGGTACAACACGTGACTCAGGTGATTATTATTATTATTAAAAAGGTGGTGAACTGGCTGAATTGTTAACATGCTGGGGAAAATGTTTAACTGCATTTCGTGTGTCTTTACATTCTCAGTTCAGATTCCACCGAGGTTCAAGTTCTATATTTAAGAGACGTGGAATTATTTACATTTGACGGATATTTGTCCTCATCTTGTTTGTTGTTAACACAACATTTTGGCTGATATACCCTCCAGCCTTCCTCAGGTGTCTTGGGGAAATTTTCGGACCTATGGTATTTTTCAATATTATTAATATTATTATTATTATTCAGGTCACTGCCTGGAATCGAACTCAGAATCTTGGGTTTAGTATTCCGTGCTCTTAACCACTACGCCATTTACCTTTCATCCTTTTTGGGTTGATAATTTAGTAGAAGAAATTATTATTGTTATTAAAAAGGTGGTGAGATGGTTGAATTGTTATCTTGCTGAGCAAGATGCTTTACTGCATTTTGAAAAGCATCTAGTCCTCATTGTAAAGTGGTTGGCATTTGGAAGGGCATCCAGCTGTAAAAACCTTACCAAAACTTACCTCGCCTGTGCTTGTGCCACGTAAAAAGCACTAAGTCCACTCTACTGGATGGTTGGTGTTATGAAAGGCATCCGGCTGTGAAAATACCACCAAAGCTGCCACAGAAATAAATCTGTAGAGTGTTTAGAGAAAAACATCCTGATATTCAATTTATTTCATTTTCTGAATTTATTTTGCCTTTTTGCAATTTTCTGGTGTGAAAATAATTGACGCTGGTCATGAGGTTTCTCAGTATTCTTCGAGGCTTCGGATTGAAAACCAATAAAGAAAGAATCGAAGAATGATGTTGCATAGCTTTCAAGTGCTTTTTTTTTTCTTTCTCTATTCTCAGCACAAATGTTACATTGTTGGTACATGTGATAAAGATTTAAAACGGCGCATTCGCAAAATCCCTGGAGTTCCTATAATGTTCTTGCGGAAAGGAGGGTGAGTATTGGCTTTGCAAATTATTATTATTATTATTATTATTATTATTATGGCAGCCAGCTGGCAGAATCGTTAGCTCACTGGGCAAAATGCTTAGCTGTGTTTCTTCTGTCGCTACGAGGTCAACTTTGTCATTCATCCTTTCAGGGTCGATAAATTAAATGCTAATGAAACACTGATGTCAATGTAATTAACCAATTCCCTCCTCCCATATTTCAGGCCTTGTGCCTATAATAGAATGGATTATTATTATTATTAAGATGGCCTGCTAGCAGAACAATTAGCACATCAGACGAAATGCCACTAAACATTTTGTCTGTCTTCACGTTCTGCATTCGCATTCCACCGAGGTTGACTTTGCCTTTCATCCAATTGGGATCAATAAAATAAGTACCAGCTGAGTACGGGTGTTGATGTTATCGACAACCAATTTCGGGCCTTGCACTTATAGTAGAAAAGATTATTATTATTACCTCCACCTTAGTGAAGATGGAGGTATTGTTTCTTTGTTTGTCTGTGGACAAGATATCTCAAGAACTGTTGAATAGATTCGGATGAAACTTTCAGGGATGTTTGGCCTCATGACTGGTACAAACTGATTAGATTTTTGGATTGGTCTGGTACCGATCACGGATTCTGAATTATTTGTTATATTTACTTTACATGAAGTATTATGATCTTACTTTGACTTTCAAGTCTTTCTCTTATTATCTCCCTTGAAAGCATGCTCATGGTTTCCACGTTAGTTATGGTGGCATTGCTGTTTGCAAAGTTTTATTTTCATTGCTCTATTATTAATTTTACTCGCGTCTCTATCTTAGTAGAAACCGATAGATAAAGAAATCAAACAGCGGTACTGCCGTAGAGAAAGAGTCAAGATACCAAAAAGAAAAAAATGCCATAAATGACTTCAATAATAATATTTTTCATGTTAATTCAAATAATATTGGAAAGGATTAAAATAAATGGACAAACTTATCCGACACCCACCAATAAAATGTGCTTGAAATCAGGCAAAAGTCATTAATTTTCACTAAACATATTTATATGCACATACTTTCAGTCATTAATATTATTAACTGAGCAATTTTTTGTTATTTTCTTTCTATATTTTTCAGATATTCAATAGAAAGAATGCCAGATGCCTATGGAGCTCCAAAGGTTTGAAAGACAAGGTTGTGGGTGTGAGAGAGCTTTATATTCTTATTGTTAATAAATATTGTTTATAAACAACACTATGTGTTCTGATATAAACAACACTAGGTGTTCTGATGTCTTCTCTCTTCAAATGTTTCGTCCGTCTGCATATCATTGCGCAGTATCATTAATGAAGCTCTGAACATACATATATGCATATATATATATATATGCATATATATATATATGCATATATATATATGCATATATATATATATGCATATATATATATATGCATATATATTTATGCATATGCATATATATATATATGCATATATATATATACATCTGCATGTATATATATGAATATACATCATCATCATCATACATGTAAATATATATATATATATATGCATATATATATACGTATATTTATATATATATGTATATTTATATATATACGTATATTTATATATATACGTATATTTATATATATATGTATATTTATATATATATGTATATTTATATATATATGTATATTTATATATATATATGTATATTTATATATATATGTATATTTATATATATATGTATATTTATATATATATGTATATTTATATATATATGTATATTTATATATATGTATATATATATATATATCCATATATATATGTAGATATATATATATATCCATATATATATATATACATATTTATGCATATATTTATATATATATATATATATATATACATGCATTTATATATATATACATGCATTTATATATATATATATATATATATACATATATATATACATACATAAACACAGGCGTGGCTGTGTGGTAAGTGTCTTCTGCTATAGCCGTGGTTCAACCAAAGCTTTGTGATGGGGTTTGGTAGATGGAGACTGAAAGAAATGCATTGTACACATATATATATATATATATATATACGTGTGTCTGTGTTTATTTGTCTACCTGCCATCGCTTGACAAAATGCTCTTGGTGTGTATACGTCCCCATAACTTAGCGGTTCGGCTAAAAAGAGTGGTGGAACAGGTACTAGGCTTACTAAGAATACGTCCTGGGGTCGATTTGTTTGACTACAGGCAGTGCTCCAGCATGGACGTCGTCAGATTACTGAAGCTAATATAAGGATAAGAGAAAATATATATATATATATTCTTCTATTTGTTTCAGTCATTTGACTGCGCCCATGCTGGAGCACCGCATTTAGTTAAGCAAACCGACCCCGGGACTTATTCTTTGTAAGCCTAGTACCTATTCTATTGGGCTCTCTTGCCGAACCGCTAAGTGACGGGGACGTAAACAGACCAGCATCGGTTTTCAAGCGATGTTGCTGGGGACAAACATATACATACACACACATATACATACATAAATATATATATATATACGACGAGCTTCTTTCAGTTTCCGTCTACCAAATCCACTCAATGGTTTGGTCGGCCCAAGGCTATAGTAGAAGTCACTTGCCCAAGGTGCCATGCAGTGTGACTGAACCCGGAACCATGTGGTTGGTAAGCAAGCTACTTGCCACACAGCCACTTCTGCACCTATATATATTTATATATAGAGGTTGAGACACAAGTACACTAACGCATCTGCCTGATCATGGCATCTCGGTGCTAAATAACAATATCAATAAAAAGCCAAAAAGAAATACAAAAAAGCAACAACAAAACAAAAGTAGAGGAATTAGTTTTTTTATTTCTTTATCTTTTTTTTTGTTTTTGTTTTGTGTCTCTTAATCCATAATTATAATTATTTAATTTATTTAATTTAAATTTTGTTTTTTTTTAAATTCTTTTCAATTAGCGCAAGGTTATTTAAGTAAGGGAGGAGAGGAGCAAAGTTCACGGAGGGGCAGCGGGGCAGGGAAAGAGCGTGAGGGGGAAAGAAATAGTGATGGCATGACTGAATGAGCAACGTTAGATAAATAGTAAGATTATTATTATTATTATTATTTTTATGTATGTATATATGTATGTATGTATGTTTTAAAATTCGTGGAAACAAATTGAGTAGAAATGATAACAGCAGAAAATAGATAAATGTATATATATATATATATATATATACATATATATATATATATACATATATATATATATATATACATATATATATATATATATACATATATATATATATATATACATATATATATGTACATATATACATATATATATGTACATATATACATATATATATGTACATATATACACACACACATACATGTACTTACATTGTCATCATCATCATTGTCATTTAACATCCATATTCCATGCTGGCATGGGTTAGACACATACATATATATTATGGTTATAGCAGTATGGATGTGTATATAAATACATACATAAATATAAATATATAGTCACACTCACAAACCCATACATAGACACTTGTATATGTACATATGTATGTATATACTGTCTTTTAATGTGTATAAGGGACTCTTTTTCTGTCAAAAATTAGGTTCAAAAGGTGGGAGTTTCTTAGACATTCATAGTATTATAATCCCTTACAAAACCTTTTTTCTAAATTTTAAGCCCCCAAAATTAGGGGGTTCCCTATACACGTTAAAATACAATATAGACACACATATATATATAATTAAAACTTAATGCTTATTCAGATACTTGTGTGTATATAGAAATAAGTGTGAGTCTGTGTATATATATATATATATATATATGCATATGAGGCTGATAAATGTATGTAGATTTGTATTATCATTCATATCAATACAGGTGTATAATTCAATATCTAATATATATCTCTCATTACACCTATACATAAATGCATAGATAAATATCTACTCTTCGATTGTCTATGTACACACACCATCATTCAATCATTTGTATACATTTCTTTCTATAACAATACAAGTGTGATGTGTGTGTATATATATATATATATATATATATATATATATACACATACACACACACGAAGCCATACAGGCCTCATGTCTTGTCACATTGTGTTGCACCAAATCTCTCTGAGAACTACATTAAGGGTTACGCATGTCTGTGGAGTACTCAGCCACTTTCACATTAATTTCACGAGCAGGTTGTCCCATTGATCAGATCAACTGGAACCATCATCATCATATCCAACAGAGTGCCTGTTAGATGAGGAGTGCATTGGTGCCCCACCCCTCAAATTGAAAACATCAACAGAAGTTATTCAAGAATAACATTGATATCATTTAATAAGCACAGGATTTAATTACAAGTTGCTATAAGTTCCATGCCTCAATAGTACAATAAATTGAATGAGCTTGTATAGCATGCTGTGTCCTATCTGCTTTAGTCATTAGACTGTGCCCATACTGGGGCACTGCCTTGAAAACCAACCCTAGGACTTTATATATAATGTATACACACCCTTACATATGAGGGATATTAATGTTAGTGGCTGCAAACTAAAACTGTATATTCTTTATATATATAAAAGAATTATATATAATAAGAGCTCTTTTTTAAGCACCTGCTTTGCTAAAAATAGGAGTCAAAACACTCTGAAGCTACAAAAATGAACACTATATATTCACAAGCATGGTTGGAAAAAAAAACTAAGTGAAATAAGGATTGTATCTTGCCTCTGCAGAATTGCAAAAAGGAATGTCACTTAACTTGTTGTCATGATTTTGAATTTAGCACCAAAAATTATGCTTGATTCTCTTGAAATATTTCAAAAAATTGTATTCACTTAGTTATTTTCTCAGTATGGCTTGCACACATATACTAATATATTTATATATATATATATATATATATATATATATATATATATATATATATATATATTACATACATAAGCACCAAATCCAATTTAAACTGGATTTGGTACTTACATATCTATAGTCTCCTACCAATGCAAGATACCTTCATAGTTGTTTTACCTCCAAGTGAATCCTATATGATTGAACCTAGCCATTTCTGGCATCTTACGTGTTAATGTGCCTAGATTCTGATGAATCCTTTAACTAGTCTCATCTCTCTCTCTCTCTCTCTGCATATATATATATATATATATATATATATATATATATATATATATATATATATAAGAATTAAAACCAAAACTGAAAATATTAAAAGTACCTTCTAACAGAGGCTCAAGGCCAAAATGTTAGGAGGAGTATGTTGGTCATTTAAACTGACCCCAGGAATTTAACCGGTGCTTTATTTTATCAACACCTGTAAGGACGAAAGGCAAAGTCAACTTTGGCAGGATTTGAACTCGGAACATAAGTAAATCTGTGGCATCATGTCTGATGCTTTTCAGCTTCTGCTTCTTCACCATGTTCGTGGAATGGGGTTAACGAAAGGGTTAGCTCTTTTGGATTTTAACACAGAATATAAAATATTGTCAGTAAAAGATATTTTGACTGATGTATTACCAATTCTGCTAATCCACTGCCTTTAGAATGATTTCTTACCTGAAAAGAAGGCTATACATATGGGAAAGGTACTCTTTTTTTTTTTTCTTTTAAATCATGATCAGAGTTTGACTCATGCATATTTTACCGCTCCTGGAAAGAATAAATCACATGATCAATCTCACTAGGATTTGAACCTAAAAACATTTTGTCCATCCCTAATAATAACAATGGTTTCAAACTTTTGGCACAAGGCCTGAAGTTTTGGGAGAGGGGTGGGGGTGCTAGTTGATTACAGTGACCCCAGTATTCAACTGGTACTTATTTTATTGACCGCCCCCCCCCCCACCAAAAAAGAAGGACATAGGGCAAAGTTGAACTCAGCAGAATTTGAACTCAGAACTTAATGATAAGTGAGATGCCACTAAGCATCTTGTCCAGTGTGCTAACAATTCTGCCAACTCGCCACCTTAATAATAATAATAATAATAATAATAATATTTTCTACTCTAGGCACAAGGCCCGAAATTTTGAGGAAGCGGGGCAGTCGATTAGATCGATCCCCAGTATGTAACTGGTACTTAATTTATCAACTCCACAAAGATGAAAGGCAAAGTCAACCTTGACGGAATTTGAGCTCAGAACATAAAGACTGATGAAATACTGCTAAGCATTTTACCCAGCATGCTAATGATTCTGCCAGCTCGCTGCCTTACATAATAATAATAATAATAAAATAAGAGACAATTGTGATGATGATGCAGATGGATAGGAGAAAGAGGATTGTAATGTGAGACGGAATTTGTTAGATTAAAATTTAAAAAAATAAAAATTTCTGGATGTTTTCATTTATTTATTTATTTTTTTCAAATTTTACATTTAACAACAACTAGAGTGGAGTTGGACTGGGAGAAAAGTATTGAGTGAGACTCATGGTAGAATGGAATTGGAACTGGGGTGGAAAAAATTGGGTGGTTGATAGACGTCATGGAAATGGATGGGATAGAGTGACACTTGAACGTGTGGAGTGGAGATTGGTCAGAGATGAGATGAGGTGGAATAGGGCCAGGCTTGTTGGATTGTAGTAAAACTTGACTCAGAGCAGAATAACGTCAAGTTTGGCTATTATTGAAGTTGAGGTGGATCAGAGCTGAACTTGGAGTAGAGTAACACTCGAGTTAGTGTTGGCAGGAGATGGAATGGAGTTGAATGAGGTGGAATAGGGCTAAGATTGAAATGGGGTTACATGAGGAATTCACTTTGAGCAGAAAATACAGTTTGGCAAACAAGGAAGAATTAAATGGTGTGGAGTGGAGTTTAGAGCAGTTTGCCTCAAGTTGAGTAAGATATAATAAACTGGAGGGGTGAAAGTTGGTAAATGCTGAATTTGGAGTAAGGCCTAGAGGTAAGTGAGTTCGTCTAGAGTTAAAATGAGAGTAAATAAGTGATGGACATAATATATCAAGTTGAGTGGAACTTAGGTGGATGTAGACAAGGCAGTGGGGACAGTGGAGGGGGGACTCACAGGGGAATGGTTTTGGCAGGATGGACGTAATTGGAATCGGTAACGAATGAGGCAGGAATGAGAAATAAGATGGCAGGCAAGAGGCATTGATTGAAGTGAAAGAGACTGGTGGTAATTAATTAATTAATTAATAATTATTATCATTACTAGTGAAATGAGGTGTGGGTAGGATTCATAATGAAAATTGTATTTTAATATATGTTCACATGTGTATTGAGAGTTTATATGTGTATGTATGTATAACACATCCTTTTGATATATATATATATATATATATATGTGTGTGTGTGTGTCTATATATGTATATATATTTGTATACATGATGATGACATACATACACTAGCTGTAGATGAGCAAGTTAGTTATACTAAGGTTGACTATTATTCCGTTACAGCAATAACGCAGATGTTTGTACCTCTCTGAAGACAGCCAGGAGCTACAAAACGGTACACATTATATGGAGGAACGAAATGATAGTCAAACATCAAAAGAAAGAAGAAAAAAATATACAAAAAAGTAAAGTATAATACTCCACAATATTTATGAAGTACCTTATACTTTGTCTCAAGAAAAAAATACATACGTATTATAAACACTGTGTTGCATGTGTATACATACATACACATCATTTAAGGTACACAGTATAAAGATACAAGTTACTGATAGTTTCTTGCTGTGAAGACATGTGTCTAGGCAGGTTTTTATAACACACCTTGTGTCTCCAAGCAATCTTCATACTCTGAGCACAAGGTCTGTTCTGTTATGTATACACATAAACACACACACATGTATATATACAAAATGTTTTTATATAGGATCAATTACCATTTCAAATGATCGTGAAAATAATTATTTTTCCTACTTTTCAAAGATATTTTATAGTCTCAACTACGAAGCCATGGATGGACGGACACACACACACACACACACACACAAAGTCTCATATTGACTAGTCACATTTTATTTGTAATACACAAGACCATGGTTACTTGCCTACGCATGTCCAAATTCTTGTTAATAGCATTTAGAATGTGTTCCATCATTATGAGATTCTTTGTACATGTGTATACATACATACATACACACATACATATGTACGCACAGACAGAAATGTATTTATATAAGAGGTTTGTTTAAAAAGAAGACAATCTTTTCAAGCAGTGCACCCACCAGCTGGTGGAGTGCCCTGTATATGGA
>NC_142938.1:3032694-3040194 GCF_046866305.1 Octopus bimaculoides | reverse complement strand
TATTATTATAATTAATATTGTTGAAAGAAGAGAGAGAGGTAGAGAGAGAGAAAGAAGAGATGTCTGTGAAAATTTTGTCTTGATAAAGATTTAAAATTTAAAATTAAAATTTAAAAACAAAACTTAAATAAAACAAACACATAGACAGAAAGAAAAATAATTTATCTTCAAAAAGCATAAAACAAAAAAAAAACAACAAACAAAAAAAACAATATTTTGGACCCCCCATCCCCCACCCCTGGTGTATGTACATGCTTGTTTAATATTTTTAAAACTACAACAGAACTTGATGGTGTTTATGAAACTATAACAATTTAGGTAGAATCACAAACCAGAACAGAACAAAGATTTTTTTGTTAGAAACCTAAAAAATTCTAGAAAACATTGGTTGGGGAAGAATAGAGCCACAAAACAACTCTATAGGTTGAATTTTTATTCTAATCCATAAAATAAGAATTTTAAGAGGATCATAAACCAATTTTGATAAGATGAAACTAGAAAAAAACCCTCCTTCCATAATAATAAAATGAAAAAATGTAGGCCTTGGTAGAGTTACCGACCAGATTTAACCCTTTAATATTTAAACTGATTATAAATATTTGTAGTAAAGATTGTCTGCCAACATAACATGGTAGTCCTGGTTTAGGACTAATGTTGCTGCAATTTAGCCCCAGGAGACATCGGCTCCAGCTGGCTATATGACACGATCTGTGTCTTCATATTTTTGTACAAGGGAATTTAGCACCCCACTTATCCAAAAATATGAAGATGCAGATCGTGCCGTATAGCCAGCTGGAGACAATATCTCCTGGGGCTAGATTACAGCAACATTCATCCTAAACCAGGAATGCCATGTTATGCTGGCAAAACAATCTTTACTACAAAATATTGTTGCTGAATATTTCTCGTTGTGAGATTTAGAAATAGTAATTTTCTTATTATATCTAGCTCAAATATTCTCTTTGTTTTATGTTCAAACTGGCCATATCTGGCCTCTTACACATGCCTTACAATGTCATTCAAACAACTGCATCATGTAGCTTCAAAATACTGTATAATTAATTCAAAACAATGTGATTAAATAAGCATTACATTTAAGAGAGTAATCTGGATGCTGAAGGGTTCACAGAATAAGAAAAAGATGTAAGGGAGCAAAAACACAATTATCATCTTCAAAGTTGCACAGCTGTGGGGGGGGGGGGGGCAATGATGATCAATGAAAAATGTTGGTAGAGAACTAACAGCAGCACCGATAGTGGCCAATGGATATGAGGAAATGATTATGTTTTGAATTCGTAGAAGTTATGGGAGTGAAACAGAATTTTGACATACAAGGAAAATAAATCAAATAACAAAACAACAAAATATACAATAACTAAACATTATACATACATACAAATATGTGTGTGTGTGTGTATTACACAAAGTAGCTTTGAATATAATATACTCACTTAAAGTCATGTTTAACATGCTAAAGTGTATTTGAACACAATAAGTCTTTTCACTGCTGAAATAATCTCTAGAGAAAATTTTCTCCTGTGACTATTTCTGCAGTGAAATGTTTTATCATGTCCAAATACACACAAATGTGTTAAACATGACTTTACATGATTCTGTCTATCTATCTATAAATATACAGTTTGGAATCCTTAATTGGTTGTTGGAACTTAGGGAGCATGTGAAAAATAAAAGAAGTTATTTTAACTGGAGGTGGCAGTGATAGTAGTAGTAGTAGTAGTAGTAGTAGTAGTAGTAGTAGTAGTAGTTATTTAGCCAGAAGTCAGGTCTTATTGAGTAGACCTATGATTGAAGGCATTCCAGCCGTGGCCATCCTGTGATTCTAAGGTAGGCTGTGTATATCTATGACTGCATATTCCAAGGTGTCCTTTCATTACTTAAGATAGTTACATGTAACTTGAAGAAAATTTGGTTGTTATTTCTAGCAGGTCAAGCGATCATATAGAGGCTTGTTGGTAGTGGTGGTGGTGGTTGAAGTGTAAGAAAAAAGTAGCTTGGGTGAAGTGGGGGGGGGTGCAGGGAAACTTTTCTAACTTTTGAAAAGAACATCTGATGAAAATCAAAGGAGAATAAATAAATAAATATTTAAATAAATAAATAAATATTTAAATTAAATTTTTAAAAAAATATGTTTAGCTCGTCTATTTAAAATTTTTTATTGTCTAATTATGATTTCTTAAAATCTTCAGATCTATAACAATGTCAATAAATCTTATGACATGCTCACTGTCATCACCAGCAGTTTTCTGTCATCACTTGTCTTATATTTGTCATTATCATCACAAAGTCATCATCATCATTGTTACAATTATGATTAATATCCCTGTAATCATCACAGCTGCTATCATCACTGACCATCAACATCATCATCATCATTACAGTAGCTGGCTGTCTATCATATGTCTTGATATTTCCCATGGTCATACTGTCATCATCATTATCACCATCATCAATATCACGATCGTTAGTACCTCAATTTTATTTCTCTTTGCCAACTGCAGTGTGATGATAGCAAGAGGCAGAACACCTTTGTCTGTTTCCATGGCAACTGAAGACAAGTATCATAGTTAAACAACAACGATGATAAAAAAAGAAGAACCAAATATATCTGTGTATATGTATAAATGTACATGTATGAATATATATGAGAGCGAGAGTGACCGAGAAACGAGATGATATCAAAAGTGGACTTAAACAGAAATATATTGGAGACCCGAATGTAATCTATCATACTTCCTAGATTCCATTACTATCGTCCATTGCTATTCCTCATTCTGCTATATTTTCACAAGTGAGTGAGTTCCCGAAAGCTGTTTAACGCTACACATTGCCATCTTTTTCCATATATGTATACGTGTGTGTGTGTGTGTGTGTAAAATATAGCTCCTTAGGTTCCATTGGAAATTTTTGTAATATTAACCCACCACCGAAACCTTTTATGATGTTTAAATGTTCATATATAATTAACAGTCAACCGAGTGACAATGAAAGACAGACCTTATAAAAGGGTGATGTGAAATGTGAAATTACAATGATATTATACATGTGAATAAGATCTGAAGGCCAATTGAGAGATCGATTCACAAATACGATAAGAGTAACGATAAGGGGAGGTATCTTACATTTCTAAAAGAACAGCTAGTCAGGTAAATTCGTTCATTTTTTTTCTGTTTTTTGGGGGGTTTTAATTAACAAAGATCTTTTCCCATATTGAATTAACATGAAAAATGTTCTTATCTAAGTTTTTTTTATGGTTCTTTGAGCTCAATTCATCCCCGACAACTATTATTGGTCATTTTTGAAATTTGGATAAATTTTACCCTTTTACAGTCACATGACAATGGAGTGCCAAGTAGAAGAAAATGAACGAATTTATCTGACAGCCCAATATATATGAATGAATTTTTATATCATATGGTTAAGTTAGAACAAAGAATAAATTATAAAGTTTATGATAGTAGAAGGCATAGGTTTAGATATATAATAAAAACTTAGAATAATGAGTTAAATGAAATAAATCTTTTGATGTCAGTAAAATGTTATCAAATTTCTTTTTGCTGAGATTCGTATAGGACAAAATATAAATAAAGGACCAATTAACAGTATTAATTAATGTAAGCGACAATAAAAATTTTCATATAGTTATACTAAAATAATGTAGAGAGTGAGAGAGAGAAATGTGTCTACTAGAAGGAAATGGTAAAAGTGGAAAGTTTAAAGTTTGGAGAGTGGTTAAGGAAGGGAAATAACTGAGAGAAAACGTTGGTATTTCATTAGGAATGGGGTAGTATTAGAAACTGATTGTAAGAAATGAGAAATCTGCCCAATTATACAAATATAGCTGCATATAAAGACGTGTAGGAGCGTACATCTAATAAAAAACAAAGCAAGACATTCCGAGCACTACTATATACTATAAGCTCATCATCATCATCATCATCATTGATTTGACTCAGGCTCATTCGTATTCTTGGCAAAATTTATGGGGGTAGCTGGTTACTACCTGTATCCCCAATCGTTCAATAGTCTCTCAAGTGCATAAGACCCTCCTGGTAATCTTTCTTGTCTCCAAAAAGCAAACTTTATGTAGAAGCTCTACATCGCATTCTATTCCAATCTCCTTCAACCATTTGTCTGTAACTTTGCTTACAGTTCTCAATGCACCAATTATTATAGGCACAACCGTTACACTATTCATTATTATTATTATTATCTGCATATAACGATAAACAGAAGTGGGGGAGAATAAAGTCAAAGTACAGAATGGAATGTATAGATTTTCAGAAGTACACCCAAGAATATAAAAATGTGCATAAAATACAGAGAAATGCAGACAAAAATATATATATTTATACCTAAATGTGATAAAATGTGCATAATCGCAAACATCCATAAATACATGTAAATATATATATATATATATATATATATATATATATATATATATATATATATATAGAAATGTAGGTAAAATGATATGCAGAAACATGTACAAGACAGTTTGTAAATTATGAAATGCAGGTAGGGAAGGAATAGCAGATGTAACTTTTTCTTATTTAGACCAAGTTTTATTCTCTAAAATTATGCTTTTTACTGTCACAAGCTTTATAACTTATTTTTTTGTTCTAATTCAACCCACCCTAATTTATTCATATATAATTTAAGAATATGAATTACCTTTTTTTTTGTTTGGTTATGTTGGGAAGGTCATTCTGCCAATAATAAACACACACACTGGTTCTATTTCACTTCTTTATTTTTTTTTAATGTATATGTCAATTGGTTAACTATTTCACCAGTTAACTAATCGATTGTTTGATTAATCATTTGGCCAGTCAATCAGTCAATCAGTTAGATTCGTCAAAGTCCTTTCATCACCAGTTTTGACCTCGTCAATGACACGCCCTCTCTACTCCGGCTCTGCATAACCAATCCGCTTGAAACAAATATGAGTTGCTTCCCTTGTAAATCAAAATGTCGTCATCTGTTCTTTTCCATTTCTCTATTTATGTTCAGATTTCATCATAATATAAATTTCAACAGTATTAATTTCACACTTTACTCCACGTTTTTTCAAACCTACCCCTTCAACTGTCTCCCTTTTACTTCTCTTTCCACATGCCCCCATTTTTTTTTTGTCAACACTCGTATATCAGCACCATTATAACACTTCTTTTTATTTTTTTTTTACATATTTTAAAAGAGTTCAAATTATGAATGAAATGAATTTGTAAGCAACTCTATAAATAATTATTAAATATTTTCCTTCCAAAGCCTAGAATCACAAACGGGAGTTTGCGTTTTATGGTTTAATCAAGTTATTACAGATATTATTACATAATAACATACATACATACATACCTACACACATACTTCAAAATTTCAACATTGCACCAGGCTGCAAATGAACAAACTAACAGGGATGTTGGCCAGGTTCGTACAAGGCAGTTGATGCATCATAGATGTAACAGGGAAGAGTTTTAATGAAGGCAACAAATGAAGATCCTTTTCCTGTCCATGCATCCCTTCATCCATTAGGAAAGGATCAGCAGGGGTCATAGGCTTCTTTGAAAAATCATGCAGATGAATATGTGTATGTGTGTAGTGGGGACGGGGAAGACAATAAAGTTTACATGATCAACGAAGCCGATAAGGACCTTATAGGGAGCTGCAGTGTTAAGGTCAGATGGAGAAAGGGAAAATGTGAGATAGAAGAAAAAGGAAGAGGGTGAATAGAGGGGGAGAAAAAGAAAGAATAAGAGAGGAGAGAGAGAGAGATAGAAGTCTCGTGTTCTCCCATACATAGAATGCTCGTCTTTTGAAGGAACCCTTCTCCCATCCGAACCCTGCACTGCTTAAAAACTCGAAGCAAAGACAATGAGGGAAATGTCTGCAGTGGGTTATGATCCCACAAATCATTAACAAATTTGCTCAATTCTGTAATTTCTGATCACTAATATACATACATACATACATACATACATACATACATATATATGTATGTATTTGATTAATGAGTGAGATACAAAATGGAAGATACAAGATTGGTTAAAACAACTGTTGGGATTAATAGACATATTCGTATCTTCCATCTCTCTCATTATTCAAATACCCAACAAACACCAGGAAAGTGAATGTGCTTTACCAGTAGGCTACCAGGTTTACACCATACAATTTATTATCTCATATATATATATATATATATATATATATATTAACACATACATACATACATAAGTACACACACACACACACATATATTTGGAGAGAGAGGTATATGTGCTAGAAATTGTGTGTGGGTGTGTTTGTGTGTGTGTGTGCGTATGATGGTAACGGAATTGTAGATGCATGTATGCATGGAAGTGCGATGCTGATGATGATGACGACGACAGTGTGTGTGTATGTATGTGTACATGTACAATATGAAAAGAACAACTGAAGAAATAACAACGTTGCGTGAAGAACTGAAGATGTCTTTAGAATAAAGTTCCAAAAAATGGAAAAAAGCTGGTTACATTTTCTTCCTATCTCACAGCAATTCAACTTTAATCAAACTCTATGAACGCTTCTATAAAGTTTATACATTTTTTGTTCTTAGGTAAAGACCCATGTCCCAAAAATAAAATGAGATTGTGTAAATCAGAAGATGATCCATGCAGATTATTTTCTTTTTTTTTCCATAATCTATCTTGAAAATTAACCCCTAGAATTTATGTGTAATTTGCCCTGTAATGTTGCCTCCTCCATTACCCCTGTGGCAAATAAAAGAAACCATAATTATTAAATAATTATCACAATAATAATGATAATTATTATTATTATTATTGTTATCATTATTATTATCATCATCATTAATAATATAAACTTCTTTAATTAAATAATATTTCTTATCCAAATTAACGTGTCAGGTGTTTTTGCCATATGTTTTGGTTATTTTTTTTTTTGTCTTTTTAGATAATGGAATTCAGTTTTTCCAAAATTTGTAGACCCCTCCCCACCACCATTCATGTCTCATTTTTTGTGTTTTTAAGTTGTCCCAATGTCCAAAATTGTTGCACTCAGTTTTATATATACATATATATATATATATATATATATATATATATATTATATATATATATATATATATATATAAGTATACGTATGTATATATATATAGGCATATGTATGTATGTGTGTGTATATATATATATATGTAGGTATATTTATGTGTATATATATATATATATATATATGCATATTTCTTGTGTTCTCTTTTATCAAAAACAGCTCCCCTCTCTTCCAGACAGGTATTGTGTCCTCTTCATTACGTGTCAGTCGTCCATTGTGATGTAATTTTTGTCAAATGTCACTCTACTAGATTATCATAATAATGTGTGTTTATTGTTAAATAAGAGTCATTTTAATAGACTGATCAAGGAAAAGTGCCAACTGCTACATTCTTTAATATTCAATGTTTTCTTATTAAACCTGTCACTTCTC